>NW_022196905.1:202983593-203004607 GCF_008632895.1 Mastomys coucha
GAGAGTCAGGAAACACCATGGTCTACACATGAAATATCCATTGCAATCATGAACTGACAACAGATACAATTACAGGGACTGGAAATGCTGAAGACTGTTCCTACTTACAACCATGCATGTGTACACATCACTCATGGGGGCCCTAATACTTACTGATGACCAATGGTTATTCATAGATTTTAGAAGAAGGAGTCATAATAAGGCTGTATGTCCACTATTAAGATTACCTGGCTGTAATAGATAGCTTCCAACTCATTGACTTGATTTAATTTCTAAATCAGAAAACAAAATAAATATGAGGTAGAAAGATATCTCAGCACTTAAAAGTGCTTTCTGTTCTTCTAGAGAACTCAGGATCTACTTCAAGTGCCAGTGTGTTGTCTCTAACCACTAGCCTGTAATTCTTTTACATCTTCTGGCCTCCAAAGATATCAAGCACACATGTGGTGCACAGATAGACATCCAGAAGGCACACACACACACACACAAATACACATGATAAAATAAAAAAGAATGTGATAAATATTTGTAAGGTGTATGAGGACTTGGGTTGGCCATAAGAGCAATTGAAGAATGAGCATAATAAGTAATCAGTATATACATAAAGAATCAGCAAGGGATAAATTTAATTAATTAAAAATAACAAAAATATCTGCCTATGCCACAGAGTGCCAGCCTGTCAGCCTTGATTAGAATCTTCCAGACATTTTCAGAGAAAACTTATATATAAAATTCCCTGACAGAGCTGTTTACAATGTTTGCATGATTTTTTTAAATTTTTCATAAAGATCTTTTATTGACTAAAAACTGAAACTTCTTTAAAACAGAGAATTTTAGACATGTATGATCTTACGTACAAAACTATCTTCATGTACTTTCTACTTCCTTTGCCTTGCCTCCCCAGAGCTACATGAAGTTCTGAGGCATGGAGTAATCTTGCAAGTTTGTGAGACTGTGTGGTGAGGGCAGCACACACTGCCCTCAGGTGCTCTTTCTCTCCATACCCCATGTGTGTATACATGAAAATGTACCTGGGTGCCCATGGAGGTCAGCTGAGGTTCATAAGTCCCCTCAAGCTGGAGTACAAGAAGTTTTGAACTGCCCAGTGTAGGTGCTTGGAATTAACCTAGGGTCCTCTGCAAGAGCAGTGTGTGTTCTTACCTGCTGAGATCACCCGCTCTCTCACTCCCTTACATCTTTCTAATTCCCTTTTGATGCATGAGGAATGCCCTCCAGTTTTCTCCATCAATTACTAGTAATGGATTCAGGTGAAAGCTGTAGCAATGAACTGGGCATTATAAAACATATCAGTATTTCAGTTATTTCTGTCTCCTTCACTCTTTCTTTTTCTCTCTTTCACACATAAGAATGGCCACATTTATACCATTTCCTCAGTTTATTAAATAAATATTATTAAAATAGTCATGCAAATAAAACATTGGCATTTGGTACTGCAAAAAGAATAGGAAAATTAAATTAGAGAAAGAGAGCAGAACTAATGTGAGCATAATTCCCCTCAATTTCCATAATCATGATTTGCAATAGGAGACTCCTGGGATGATTTTAATAGACTACAGTTTAGAAATGTGAAAAACGGTATACACAAGACTAGAAAATCAGTGTCTGACCCACAGTACCACAGGATTGAAACTGCTGAAACATACATAGTTGCCAAAAATAATAGTATTATTTGTGACAATTTATAAATGAAAATAGCTTCTTAAGGTAAAAACTAATGCTAGAATCAAAGGGAAACAAACTGTAATGAGTTGAGCTAAAATATTTCTTTAGAAATGAAAATTACTTTATTGAAAGAAACTGGCAGATAAAAATACCCTGCAGATACACTGAAGCAAACAATCTCGACCAGGTCCAAATCTATGCATCTTGATGAACTTATGTATAGTTCGACTATATTTACTATGTTTAGAAATCAACACTTCAGAAGCAAGGCATATATAGATCTCCAAGTAAACAGGAGAAGCATACCATAAATTATGAGATGGAAAAACTGCAGACTTTTGAAATGATACTAAGAAACTAAAACCCATATGAGAGAAAAAACATTTACATAGAAAGGCGTAAATATCAGAAATTCTTCAGACTTTGCATCAGCAAACATAAAAGTCACAAAATTACAGAATAATGTATTACAAGCTCTAACAGCAAATAACTGTGAACAAAGAATGCTTATCCCAGTAAAGTGAACACTAATTAAGTCAAATCATTTCAACTAGACAGCACTGCAGAAAATTCTTAGTAAAATACAATACAGAAACAAAAAAGAAAAGATAGACTTTTTTATGACAAATCATAAAGGTGTATGTTCCATGATAGGAATAGATTAGCAAGGTTGATTTGGAGGAAAAAACAAACACTTCAAGCTAAGTGGAAATATTGACAAAAATTTACAGTTTAAAAAATGCATTCAATCACTGGAATTTGCACTGAAATTATAAGATACATCAATCTACATAAAAATAATTTCTCTGCTTTTTCTCTTAGTGGTACGATTGAGCCCAGGGCTTTCAAATTCTGTGCCTGTCTCCTACCATTGATCTATACCATCAATATCTATACTCTTAATTTTAAAAGTATCATTTTCCAAGAAAATAAGGTGTGTATAAAGAATTTTAATTTCCTTACATATAAAATGTAAATGAAACTTATGAGTGTTTGATTTTAAATAATATTCTCTCGTTTAAATTTTTTATTAATCATTCCATTCATTTACATCTCAAATGATATCCCACTTGCCAGTTACCTCTCTACCAAACCCCATCCCACATCTGCTCTTTCCCCACCCCTTTGCCTGTGTGAGTGTGCTCCCCCATGTACCCACCCTCTCTTGCTTCACAGCTCCTGCATCCCCCTCTACTGGGTCTTCAAACCTCCCCAGAGCCAAGGGATTCCTCTCCCATGGCTGTCAGGCAAGGCCATCCTCTGCTACATACATATCTGGGGCCATGGATCTCTCCTTGTACACTCCTTGGTATAGTGGTCTAGTCTCTGGGAGAACTGGGTGGTCAGGCCAGCCTATGTGGTTCTTCCATTACGGTTGTAATCCCCCTCCATTCATCCAGTCTTTCTGCCAGCTCTCCTCCTGGTTCCCTGAGCTCAGTATGATGGTTGGCTCCAAGTATCCACATCTGCATTACTCAGTTGCTGGCTGGACCTCCCAAGGATCCACCACACCAGGTTTCTGTCAGCAAGTACCTCTTGACCATGGCAAAAGTGTTGGGTTTGGTGTCTGGAGACATGTTGGATCCCTTAGTTATCTTTAGAAAAAATACAAATTACAATGCTGCATAGTGTGACTAAAAAGATTATAGTAAGTTACCAGTTCAAGAATTCTGACTTTGCTATCATTAACATGCAGATAGCTGAGTGATGGGGCCTTGACCTTTATATGATCTGACAATATTATCTCTTGAAACACTGTTAAAAGTTAAGAGTGTAGAATGATTTTTTTTTAAATTCCAAAGCATAATAAAGCAAATTTTGAAAAAAACCAAAACATTTAAAAATTTTACATTTTAATTAATTCACATAATAAATTATAGTATTAGTTCATTGTACCTCACAATTCCATTGAAAACTTTCAAAAGTAATTATGTATAATAAGCTTAAAGAAGCTTCTATGTATGTTTGCTTTTTCTCTCTAGTGACCATCTTCCTTACACTCTGCTCTTCAGTCAACATCTACTATGAATTACAAACACCAGAAACTAGATGCACATTAACCATTCTGAATACTGTTGACAACAGCATTTACACTGATTTTGGCTTTATAGAACTATAATTTAAATAATATGACAATAGAAAATTTAAAGTACACACATTGCCATAGAATGATGAAGGCTTTCTTGCAACGATCTTATGATTTTGAGCATTGATTTTTTTTCTTTATTTCTTTAATATTTTTCAATACATCTGAACCACAGTTTCCCCTCTCTTCACTCTTCCTAGTCTTCCCTCCATCCCTCCTTTCTCTCCCACATCCACTCCTCCTGTTTCCCTTTAGAAAAGAGTAGGTCTCCCAGGGATATCAATTGAACATGAGATAACAAGATACAATAAGACTAGGAACAAACCCTCATATCAAGGCTGGACAAGATAACCAAGTAGGAGGAAAAGGATCCCAAGAGCAGGTGGAAGAGTCAGAGACACCCCTATAGCAATTGTTAGAAGTCCCACAAAAGCACCATCCTAACAACCTTAACATATATGCAGAGGACCTGGGGCAGACCCATTCAGGCTCCATGTTTGCTGCTTCAGTCTCTCTGATCCCCTAAGACCCAGAAAGGCTAAGGAACAATGGAGGTTCTAAAGGGGAGTCATGAATCTCTATACAGAGGGTAACTAGAACATATTTTTGGGTAGACTGGGGGCTAGTGGGAATGGTAGCATGAGGAATCAGGTAGGCGAAGGTATAGATAGAGAGAGTATGGAGAGAGATGACTGAAATTGGAGGGTATTTGGGGGTGGCGATGTGGAGACCTAGTGCAGTAGAGGTACAGTAGCTCTTAATAGCCTTAGGATTTAAGTCTCACCCTCCCCTTCTCACTTTTTTTTCTGATTTTTTTAATGTTTATTTTCCATGTTTTGTTAGCATACAAAACAGTGGGTTTCATTATGACATTTTCAAGCATACATCTTTGTACCTCACTTGTGTTTACTTCCCTCCCAATTTCTTGCTTTCCTTCTTCCCACAATAGTCCCCATCTATTCCTACACACATACCAGGTTTTAGAATTGTGTCTTGAGTTAAATCAAAAGCATTAAAGATGTAGAACATATCTGTCACTGAAAATGTTAAATCTAAAAAAAATCCTGACACAAAATATCCAGGAAGTCTGGGACAATATGAAGGAATAAACCAAAGAATAATAGGAATTGAGAAAGAAGAAAAAATCCAGCTCAACAGCCCAGAATATATTTTCAACAAAATTTAAAAGACATATTTTCTAACCTAAAGGACAAGATTCCTATAAGGGTACAAAAACCATTTAGAACAACAAATAAATTAGAATGAAAGTCCCTTCCTCACATAATAATCAAAACAGTAATCATACATCAAAGAAAGAAGATTACAAGCTTCAAGGAGGGGAAACCAGCAACATAAAGGTATACTAGTAGGATAGGACCTGACTTCCCAATGGAGAAACTAAAAGCCAGAAGGGCCTGGAATAAAACAGATTGCTTCAGACTCGAAGAAACCACAAATGCTAGCATAGACTACAATATCCAAAAAATTTTGATTTGCCATACATGAGAAAATAAGATATTTCATGATAAGATCAAATTTAAACAATATCTACTCACAAATCTAACCATACGGAAAGTGATAAAAAGGAAAACAAACTAAAGAGGTTAACTACACCCATAACAACACAGGAAATAAATAACACACCATCAAAATTCAAAGAAGTAAGGCAAAATACACATACATACACATTCATGTACACAGGCATGTACATTACTACCACCACCAACAGCAACAACACAATAACAATATCAACATCCATTGGTCATTGACCTATCTCCATATCAATGTTCTCAATTCCTCAGAAAAGAAGAAACAGACTAAAAGAATGGATGTAAAACCAGGCTTCATCCATTTATGCATCCAAGAAACAAATCTCAACATCAAGGATAGACAATACCTCAAGCTAAAGCATTGGAAATACATATGCTAAGCAAATGGATCTAAGATGGAAGCTGGTTAGCCATTTAAATATCCAACAAAGTAGACTTTTAAATTAATCAAAAAGACGAGAATGAATACTACATATTTATCAAAGGAAAAAGCTAGCAATATGATGTTTCAGTTCTTAATATCTATGCCCAAACACAAGGATTCCCAAGCTTGAAACATAGAATCAATACAAACAAAAAACTATGACAGCTTAAATCATTTACATCACATATTGACTCTCACACAGAGACAGTGAAAGTTTTTAATATCCTCTGGAAGACAGCTATACTCACCTCTATACCAACAAGACCTCAGTGGGAGAGTATGCACCTAGCTTCATAGAGCATTGAAGTGCCAGGGTGGGGGATAATTAGGGTCCCCCACCCACTCAGAAGGTGGGGAGGGAGAATGGTGGAAGGATTGTGGGAGAGGTCACCAGGAGGAGGGCAATGAGCAGGATGTAAATTAAATATTTAAAAAATAATTAAATAAATTAAATTAAATTAAACTTTAAAAAACATTTCAATAACTCAATGGACAGGTCACCCAGACACAAACTAAACACAGAAATATTGGAGTTAGAAGACAGTATAAAATAAATGGTCTTAATAGATATACACAGAATATTTTATCCAAACACAAACCTCAGATGTTGATGGAATTTTCTCCAAAATTGATCATGTACTCAAACACAAAGTAAGTATTAGTAAAAACAAGAAAATTCAAATATTGCATCCTATCAAACCACAACAGATTAAAGCTGGATATCAACAACAGAAACAACAGAAAGATAAAAGAAAAAACTTATGGAAACTGAAAAAGACTCTACTGAGTGAAAAATCAGCCGTGACAAAATAAAAAGAAAGAAAAAAATAAGAAAATTAGAACTTTCTAAAATGCAATGAAAATGAATACACAGTATACATCTTCCAATCCAAATCCATTCCATTTCTGTCTCTAATTAGATACAAAACTCTTAAGGGAATATAAGATAGTACAATATAGTACAATATAATGTAATTATAAGATGTAAACTAACACCTTGAAATTGGGTAAAATAAATGAACAGAAGGAAAGAGAAAGCACATCAGAGATATACTTGTTCACAAACACTGGTGTCCCACTAAAATACTAAACTGTAAGATAAATATGCAATAACCCTAGTATAAGCCCATGTAGGCCCTGTGAAGATTGCCCCAGGCTTTGTGAACTCATATGTGGTTTGGTCATATAAATAGAGACAGCTTTGTTTGCTTGGTGTCCTCCAGTTCTCTGGTTCTGTCCCTCTTTCAATGTCTCTTCTACAGGGTTCCCTGAGTCCTTTGGGGGAGGAATTTGGTGGAAGAATCTCATTCAAAGCTGAGTGTTCTAAGGTCTCTTATTCTCTCCATGACATCTTGGCGTGGGTCTCTGTGCTTTTTCCCATATGATACACGAGGAAGCTCCTTTGATGATAACTAGGCAACGTACTGGCATAGGCATGTATGTCATCAGGAGTCATTTTGTAATTATGTATTTGTTCAGTTTTGCCTTGTTTAATAACAGTAATAGCTGGTTTTACCTGGGGTTTCTGGGCTATCAGATCTCAGGACTTCTGTCTGGACCTCAAGTCAAACCAGATATTTCTGGATTACTCCCATACATTTTGTGCTATTATCATACTAGCATAACTTGAAGGCAGAATTCCATAGTAAATTGAAAGGCCTATGGCTAGGTTGGTGTATATGTTTCTTTTTTTTAACATAGAGAGTGCCTTCATCTACTAAAGACAGTAGAATACAGGGGTGAAAGCTCAATGGAAGGGTAGCTGGAATTCCCCATGTTCCATGAGATGTGTAGTGTTGTCTTCAGCAATAAGGCTTTGCTGTCAGCTTGTAGAAAGAAACCCATAGTCTTTGATAACATCCTGTGTTGTTCGGGGATTCATATATGACTCCTTGGACAACAACTTAATTATATAGGATCCAATACTTGTACTGGAAGCTTTATCTGGTGACAAGACAGTTGTCTCCCCAATTGTTTAACCTTTTCACTGAGATTCCTTTAATATATACATATTTTAACAAGCTTCTACTGTACTAGTTTTTCATACTAGCCTTCAAATGGCTCCTAATTTTAGTGGTATCTCCCCATTTTCCATCCCTTATCCTCTTCTACTCCCTCATAACTTGGTTTCCCTTTTTTTGTAGTTCTATAGATTGAAACTCAGCTCATCATTGAATTAACAGCTAACACACACATGTATGTGACTATGTCACACATTTGTCTTTCTTTTCTAGTTCTATACACTTTACATGTGAATTCCATGATTTTGTTTTGTTAATGGCTGAGTAATACTTCACTCTGTAAACATACTGCATTTTTAATTCATTTTTATGTTGAGAGACATTAAGGTAGATTCTAATTTTTGGCTATTATAAATAGAGAAGCAATTAACATGGTTGAGAATGCATCTCATGTGGTAGGATAAAATGCGGGTAGTGGAAAGCTTTCATTTTCTGAGTAAAGCTTTTTTTAAATTAGATATTTTCTTTTTTTACAAGTCATATGATTTCTCCATTCCCAGTTTCCCCTCCAAAAAAAAAAAAATAAAACCAACAAGAACAAACCCCTGTTGCCTCCCCCTTCCCCCTGCTTGCCAACAGCCTCTCCTCTCATTGATGACCGACTTTGCAATCCTCTACTATACACATGCTGCCAGAGCAATCAGTCCCACCATGTGTACTCCTTGGTTGGTGGTTGAGTCCCTGCGAGCTCTGAGGGTACTAGTTAGTTCATGTTGTTGTTTGTCCTAAGGGGCTGCAAACCCTTCAGCCTCTTTGGTTCTTTCTCTAACTCCTTCACTGGGGACCCTGTACTCAGTTAAAAAAAATTCCCTTGCTAGACCTGGAGATAACTACTAAGATCATCATCTCTGCCATTATACTGTGTTTGTTTCCTTTGTCTTTTTAAACACTGGGAAAAAGATCCCTATAAGGAACCATAAATAGAAACATCAGATCATGAAATAAGTGAGCAAATGTCTTGGCTCAGGTCCCTGGAAGGTTCCCATCTGTCCCCCCAAAGTACATGAATATACTTGTACATTCTTAGTCTATCTCTCTTTTAGATCATTCTTATACTATATTTGTAATAATTTTTACTCCCTGAAATTGAGAGGCTGACTTACAAACAGAGGCTCTTACTTCTCTATCTTACCACTGCATGAAGATGACTCTGGGTCAATGGTTTTATTTAGCAGCAGGGAA
Organism: Mastomys coucha; assembly: GCF_008632895.1. Lineage (NCBI taxonomy): Eukaryota > Metazoa > Chordata > Mammalia > Rodentia > Muridae > Mastomys > Mastomys coucha. The sequence continues at coordinate 202,992,540 of NW_022196905.1, forward strand.
GATAACATGGCACCCTTCTCAGTTACAAACAGAGCTTCTGCAAGAAACTCGATGCCAGTTACCTAAAGTTCCTGAAGTGTAGAAGATAATTACTCATCAGGAAAAGTGTAAGGAGGCTGTTGGCTTAAATTTTCCAAAACATACTTTAAGAAGGGCTCTCAAATGCCTCAACCCCTACTTTTAGCACACTATCAAAAGGTAGGGGAGAAAAGATGATAAATAGAACAAAGGTATATGGACCTGTTTAGAAGTTCTTTGGATGATTCCAATCTCCATTTGTTCTGATACCAGAAGTCCAGTTCAGTAGTATCAGGATAATAGCAGTCTAGTTTAAAAGTATCACCAAAAGTGAATCAGAAATGGTAGGTGGCACAATACACCAGAAACTGCTAGGCCTCCGTAAAATCAGCACAAGACAGCAGGAGTCATGAGGACTGGTGTTGTCTGCCCAGTGTTCTTGGCAGACCCCTCTCAATGAAGTGAGGATCAGCAAAGACTCAGACCAACAAAAGTTGCACAGCTAGCTATGCAAGTGTGTCACCGCTATCCATTGAGACCTACTTATACTCTCTACAAACATCAAAAGTCCTCTCATGGGTCATACCTCAGCAAAACATCATGCGAGTTTGTATCACATGACATAACCATAAATTTCCATTTCAGGATGCCTTTAAATTACAAGAGGGTAGGAAGGAGATAAATGGCAATGTATATCTCAAAATGTACATCCAAAACTAGAGACCATTTCCTTCTGGTGATGAAGAAAGGAAACAGTGTTTGACAAGTTGTAGTGTAAATTAATGTTTTGCCAGCATATGTGTATGTTTACCATGTGTGTGCCTATGATCATGCAGAAGAAAAGGATGTTTATCCTGAAAAGATTTTCTCCAACCAAATACATTTTAATGTGTGTGTATGTATGTGTACATAAATTCTAAAGAAAAGTACTTTTACTTTATATAATTATGTAAAATATCTTGAGGTATTTAGAAAGCAATAAAAAAACTAATCTAAATTTATTTTAATATTACAGGCAGACAAATACTTCTAAATATTGCATAAGTGTTTTAATATACATCTTAACATGGCAGTGCTCCTCAACACTAAATACAAGTAAATATTTTGATGAAGTTTAATTGACCACTTAAATGTTTTAAAATATAAATAGGTTGTGCTTTATCCAGTTTATATGTACTGTCTCTCTTTGCCACAGGAATGAACGGTCATAGTACATTTTTTTTCTACTAAAATGACTGGTTCTTTGAAGTTGCAGTAGATTGGATGATTTGTTTTCAAAAATGCTTTGTGTCTGAAGATGAAAGTTATTGTTCTCTGCAGTGTTTCATGGTGGACTACAATTTTACAGCTATTCCTTTTATTTAAAAAAAAAAGTAGAAAAGACAACCCATGATGCTCCCTTAAAAATGGAATACTGGATGTTATCAAATGCAAACATCCTTTTCCTAGATACTCGTATTATTCTAATAACTTATAGTTACAATAATAGCATCCCATTTGTAAAGCAACAATCTCTCCACATTCTAGAAAAGGAATATATTTTTATGGAACATACATGTGCTATAAAGAAAATATATTTGTATTTTATATATTTTTATGCTACATTTACTAACATATATCATACACTGATAAAGAGATGTTTATCTGTGTACACTGATACAGAGATGTTTATATGAGAACATAATTAATTATTAGTAGCTGCATACACACACATGAGTGTTACTTTCAAACGTGTGCATATTAAATAGTACTTTTGATTTATTTTAAAAATTAACAGGGATATAGTGTACTTGTAAAAATGCTTACCTAGTTTATACATAGCCCTAGATTAGGTAACCAGTATTGCATAAAATCTGGAGTGGTGTGAGTATATAACCTAGTACTTAGGAAGTGGATAGGGAGAGATAAGAAGATTAAGAAGGTCAGGCATACTTAGCTTCATATGGAGATCCTTGTCAGCCTGAACTACATGAGACTATCTCATAAACAAACAATTCAAAAGTACAGCTGGAGAGATGGCTCAACACTTAAGGAAGTTTGCTTGACAGATGGTCCCAAGAACCAATGTCTGACACTCAAAACCTCTAGCTGACCTGTAGCTCTGGCTCTTGAGAATTCATTGCCCACTTCTGGTCTCCTTGGCACCAGCATTTATTAAATACACATCCACACAGATACATATACACAAATAAAATCAATCTTTAAAAAGGAGAACATTACAGAGGATCACATCTAATAAAAATGCAAAAAGCAACTGATAATAGACTGTATAGACCCAGAGGATATATCTGCATCACAATTTTTGTGTATAAAGCTCAGGGATCATCACAAAAGAGGAAGCAGACTGTAAGAGCCAGAGAACCACAAAGTCCCCTGTGAGACTGTGTCTCTTAGAAATGATAGAAAAGCTTCAGTCATGATACAACAAGTTCTGAAGAAGGAAAATATCAATAAATATACTATTGTGAAAGCAAAACCCTTACAGGCTCCAGCCATAAACAAAGGATTAAAGCAGTGGCTCTCAACCTTTCTAATGTTGTGACCTTTTAATATAGCCCCTTATATTGTACTGAAACCCAACCATAAACTTATTTTTATTTTGATTCTTCATAGTTGTAATTTTGCTACTGTTTTGAATCATAATGTAAATATTTGTGTTTTCTTAGGGTTAAAAAGCAAATTGAGCATCTATTAAAATCAGAGCTTGTGGAAATGAAATGTACATATAAAGATACATTTATTTCTAAATCAAATATAATCACAGATTGAAACTTATGGTTCACAATTCCTTTTAATGATATACAATATTGTCAAATAAATTTGAATACCTTAATACGATGTTTTCTTCCAAGGACAATATGTATTGGGAAATTGGAGTCAACTGATCCCATTAGAAGTCAGAAAGTTCTCTACTATCAAGGTTTCCTTGCCTCTTCTCCTGATAACACTAGATTTAAGAAGAGGAAGAAGAGGAGTGGAAAGAGAAGGAACAGGAAGAGAAGGAACAGGAGAAGTAGAGGAAAGCAAAACTAATACCAACAAGCCAAAGCTGAATAAAATCTTAAATGAAATGTGGCAAGAAAACCTCCCTTTGTATGTGTTGGGAGCAGCATTTCACCAACAGTAGAGCAGGAGCTGAGAGTTAAATCAATGGAGCATGAAGATGAGAAACAGTCATGTCCTTGCTGACTTCAGAAATAAGGAACATATATTCTACTTATAAATTTAGGAGGTCTCTACTCCACACCCCTGTGTTTCTGAAGACTTCACTGGAGCAGAGTAGCTGAGCAATGGAACACCATGCTATAGCTTCTCATAGGCTCCTCCAATCCATGAAGACTCACATAGGTATCACCACATACAAAAGTCTACAGGTAAAACCCCAGGGTCCCAAGACACACAAAGAGTATTATTACTAACTGGAATGGAAAACTGAGATAATATGGGAATAGAAGCAAGAAAATTTAGAAGGAATTTTCCAGAAGATGCCAAAAAGATACAGCTGTAAAGTAATAGCTGGCCTATGGTAGAAAACTCACACCTCAAATATCTTTCTTCTTTCAAGTGACAGTTTTGCTTTATTCGTTTGAAATTTCATAAGTTTTACAATGTATTTGGATCAGATTCACCTACTATTAACTATATCCTTCCAAGTGCTCCTAGAATATTCTATTTTGGTTTTCTGCCACATCCATGTCCTTCTTTTTTATGCTGTTGTAAATAACCTCCTGAATACAATTAGTGCTCGCTATACATATTGGTATATGCAGCCATCTACTGGGAGGTCAACAGATCTTTTAAAGAGTCAGTGCAACTGAGAAAACAGCCCTGAGATCTGCACACATCTACACAAAAGACTGCATGTCTTCCTCCAGTAATACATCTTTAGTTTCCTTAAAGTTTTGTGGTAGGACTTGCTTGAAAGTTTTCTCTTCAGCATTTGGAGAGTCATGTCAATTACCTGACCACATATATTTCATTTTATGATTTTACAATATTTTAAGACTTCACTGAGAATAAGATCAGATGTATGTATTAGCTTATGTCTGCACTTTCAGTTGTATACATATTGTTCCTTTTGGTATACAAATTGGGTGATAATAGTTATACTCAATATAAAGATAACTTGTTGTGGACATATTTATCTGTAGAAAGTGATTTGATCACACAATGAGGTATTTTCTAACATTTAATTAATCTTTATACATTAGCCACCCATTCATCCATACCGTTTGACAATTACCACACCAATGTCTAAATATCCTAGTCATTCCCTAATAGTGCCATACTACTCCTGACACCTACTCTTGACTCTTAGAAGAATTCCACATTCAATAACCCTAAGCTGAACTTGAAGAACCTTTTCTTTGATTACAGACTTCTGTGATTCTCAGGTCCTAAAGTGTTCCAGGAAATCAAGATGTGAAAGAAGCCAGGTATATTCTGTAATTTTATCCAGAGGCTCTGGCCCTTTTCAATCTTCCGATGCCTCTTCAGGTCCAACAGGAGCTCATTTTAGGTCTCAAACAGAGAAGAACTGATTACTTTGTCTGCCTATGCCATTGTTCGCTTTGATTGATTCCAGCTAAGTTCAGACCATTTGTAACATGAAGCAGTCTGGTGGCTTTTCCTATATGACCCAAAAATACCAGAGAGCAGTGATTATCATCCAATTCAGACAAAAGAACATGATTACTGGTCAAGCTTTTTGCACGTTTGAAAAAATTCATTCTCTCTGGTCCACATCCCCTTAGATCATAAAGAACACAAAATTAAGCTCTGACCTCATATCTTCTCTAGAGTCAAACTAACTGGCTCCATCTCATAACTTAGCTTGTAGATATGACAATCAGCATCATATTTCAAGGTTTACTTAGTTTCTCAAGTACAAAGTGAGTTAAATGTTAAAAAGATACTCATAAACATTTGTTATGATTAATGTTTCTCTTATTAATAATAAGTTCATACACAATTAGATGACAGAATATAAATATAAATTTAATAAAAATATATGTAAGTATATTATAGTTATTTTTGTTAAAAGAATATCAATGTCTATGTAAACAGACTATTCAATTTTCAAATTTGTCCAAGCATCTAATTCTATATGCCAAACCATCTGATTCATCATTTACACTTTAATTAATTTTGATTTGATTTTCTAAAATCACCTAACAAATATTTTCCCTAATTAATGCACAAAAAATATCCCCTTCATTTGCAAACTATGAAGATTTTCAGTATTTAAATTTAGTTTATTTTTTAAAATAAACAATTCCTCATTTCTGGTAAAATTACAAGTTTTTCTGGCATGAACTGTATAATACAGTAAATGTTTGTAGCACCTAATCATATATTTATAAATAATAGTTACAACTATCTTATTTATTTATCTTATTATCTTATCCCATATTGACCAGTAAGAAGGATACATTAAATGAAAAAGGTTAGGAATATACTAGTATAGATAATCATCCAAAACAAAGTTCAAACTATTGAGATCTTAAGTGAAAAATTATCAGGATACTATTTGTTTTTTAAATTTCTTTAGTTTTTTCATTTACATTTGAAACAATTGGAGAAAACAAAAAGATCTATTTCACTTTATCAAAGGATAAACTGGCACTAGCAGTCTAGGTAGGCTCTGGATCACTCTTTCTCACTCTCTTAGTGGCCACTGACCAAATCTGCAATTCCGACACGTGTATATCACCCTATCTTAGTCCGGAAGTCAGCTGGAGACTCTAACAAGAGGCATATCTACCACTAGAAGTCCAGCTGATGTGTTGGACTGGCGGGTCGCGTCAGGACATATCACACTAGGCCCAAGCAGTTCCATGTGTAAGAGGTTTAATTGAGAGGGAGTAGGGGTAGTGGTGTGGAAAGAGAGGAGAAAGAGAAAGAGAGAGCAAGATGGAGGAATGTTCTCATATATATATGGGCTGTGACGTAGCAGCCACAGGTAAAGGTGGGAGGTGAGCCCAACGGATTCTGGGAATATGGTGGCTGTTGCCCTGGCAACAGGTCTGTGGACCCACCCATGTATCACCACAGGCTCTGGATTTGGTGATGCTAACATACCTCCCTTTTTGACATTATAAAAAGAAGGAAAGAAAAAGGGAAGGGGAAGCCGATGATGAAAAGGGAATGAGGGCGTTGTGTCTCTTAAGCTACTTCCTGCTGTCTAGGGGCGCTGTCAATGGGGGTAGCTGACTTTCACCATTGGGATCCACTTGGTAAACGTTTGCATCAGGTTCCTCTGTGGACAGTGGCTCATCTGTGGGCAGCGACTGGTAATCCTGTAATAGGAGCTGATTGATAGTTTGGTTAGAATTTTTTTGTATTTGTCATTGAAGAAATAGAGAAACAAGATTAATGAGGCAGGGAGCAAATAATAACACCAGGAAGATGACTAGGAGAGGAGTTACAAACAGGAGTATCCACTTACATATGGGGTTTTTGAAAATCTCAGAACTGGAGGTCTCACGGTCTCTGAAGTTTTTTATGTCTGACTGCAGCTCCTGTATTTTATTTCTTACTATCCTGGATTAGTTGACATAAAAGCAGCATTCTTCTTGGAGGAACAGGCAAAGACCACCTTCTTTAGCTGTCAGGATATCTAGTCCCCGTCTGTTCTGAAGCACCACGGCTGCCAAGGAATCGATCTGTTTCTGGATAGTAAGCACAGTTTCAGACATTTTTTAAAAATCACTTTGAAACTGGAGAAGTGAATGTATTATATTGGATCATGGAGGTTGTTATCCCTGCAACTCCTGTACCAACACCTATGGCTATTCCTGTAGCAACCAAGAGTGGGACAACTTAGACTGCCCTCTTATGTTGGGCAGCTATCATAGCTACAACTGGAATTGGCAGGGGCTCATTTCCCTGGATCATTCCCAGTTCAGGGAAAAGAAGTACTAATGTGCAAACTCCTGACCAGCTAGCAGGTAGGCGATGATATGCCTGAGTGCCACAAAGAATTGACATGTTTTGGATTATAGGACATTGTGGCAAAGTTGATATATCAAGGGTTATAGTTCTATTGCAGTCTAGGGAGCTCAGCATTCCCACTGACTGAGTCCCAGAGGCCTTAAAACAGGTTGCTACACCAAAGAGAGGGACACAGGTAAGGTATGGAGTCATGGCGACACTGGAGCCAGGGCAGCTGACAAAGGGTAAGGTAACGTTACTTGGCAGTATCACTGGAGATGCTGTAAGTGATAATTGTGAGTTAGTTCCAGGGGGTACACATAACCAGCACTCCTTAAAGCATCCAGGTCTGGTAACATTAAGGAGTTGGTATGCCGAGGTCAAGGTCTGAAGTAAAAGGCAAAATGACAAGTTAGTACCATTTATGAGGGGTGATGTCAAAGACATAAGGACTTCAGAGGAGTGTTTGATTATCTCCCCTACTTTTTCCATATTCAGGGGTTGGGCAACTGAGACTTATTTTCTCTGAATATGGATGGTACTTACTGGGGCCCCGGGCTGATTTTTACAATAGAGCTTACCAACGACTCCTGTCTCCCACCTGGAATCCCATGGGTCTTGTATGTAGAAAAAAAGGGTCTTGTGATGTTGATAGAAGAAATGATTGATCTGTGGTCTTAGCATATGTATTTGACAAGACTAATATGGGCAGCCCCCATATTTGTGTGGCCATTTTCTACAATAGTCTTCTGTCTGGTCGAAGAGAAAGCAAGTATAGAGATCATAATATTTAGATGGCATTACAGACACCAGGATGATAGCAATTTGGATTGGTTCCTGGCATCCAGCTATGGAGCAGTTTCCTGACCCTATTTGGAAAGACTGTTTGTTATCTGTGGGGGTTTTGGAACCTCGAATCTCCAGACATAAGGGCTACCCTGGATAGAAGTGAACAACAGGGGGAGGATGAGAAACCCATGTCTAATCCAGTGAGGTGGAGCTCGGTTGCTGGAGTGTAGTCTCATTTTCTGGGATTGGGGACAAGGTAGACCATCTCATTGTCCTCTGGAGTTTAATAGATCATGGTCCTGTTAAGATTGATGTGTATGAAGAAGAGTCATTTTTAGGTGGAGGAATGAAAGGTTTGAGGTGAGACAGATGGACCCAATGAGAGAGTCTCTCGAGTGTAGCAGCTGTAGGGGTCACAAGAATTACTTTAAAAGAGCCCTGCCACTTGAGAGAGAGAGGTGAGGGCTGATGACCTGGAGGGGATAGAAGGACTTGGTCTCCAATGTTGACAGGTAGTAGATAGGAGGCAGTGTATGGCCGAGGTAGACGGTGGTTAGCAAAGTTTCATAGGAGAGAATGGAGGTGGCAAAGTAATGGAGTAAGAAGATGGTCTGGGAGGGGAGAGCATTTAGTTGAAAGACCAAGAGTTAGGATGGTACGTCCATACATGAGTTCAAAGGGAGAGATGAGGAGAGGTCACTTTGGGAGAGCTTGTAACCTGAAAAGAGCTAGGGGTAGGAGTTTACCCAATCAAGGTGAAGTTCTTGTGACAGCTTAACAAAAGTGGTTTTTAAAGAGCAAGTAGTTCTTTCTACCTTACCAGAAGATTGAGGGTGATAAGGAATGTGAAAATGCCAAGGAATATCTAGAGCCTTAGATAGGATTTGAGAGACTTGGGAAGTAAATTCAAGACCATTGTCTGATTGGAGAGAGGTGGGGGATGATCTCTTGGAGGAGGAGATCAGAGACTATCTGAGCCCTTTTGTTAGTAATAGGAAATGCCTCTACCCACCCTGAGAAGGTGTCTACCAAGACTAGGAGGTACTTGGCATGCCTGACAGTGGGCATGTGGGTAAAGTCAAATTACCAGTCAGTTCCAGGAAGGGAACCTCTAGCCTGATGGGTAGGAAAAGGGGTGCTAAGATACTTTGAGTTGGGGGTCAGACTTCTGACAGATTTTGCAAGAAGCAGTGATAGATTCTAAGAAGCTTAAGTCCTCAGGAGTAGGCTATAGAGAGAGAAAGGATTGGGCTTGGTACCTGGTAGAGTTCAGAAATTGGATGACAACAGGAGAATGGTGTTTAGCAACAGAAGGGTTCTGGACGCCCCAGACTCAGGTATCTACCTGAGAAGCTGGTAAAGGAAATAACATGGTAGTATTAGTAGGTTGCCTGGCTAGGAGAAGGAGCAGAGGAACCGCTGGTGAGCCTGGGTTTAGGCGAATGTGGGGAGCAAAGGAAATAGAGGCTCCCAGCCTAGCTAGAAGATCCCTTCCCAATAAGGGGACAGGACACATTGGCATTACCAAAAAAGAATGGGTGAAAGGTACAACCCTAAAAATGTAGCTAAGTGGTGGGGTCTGGAGAGGGAAGTAAGGTTGTCTTCCTACCCCAACAATAGGAGAACTAGAAGGAGAAGTGGGTCCCCAAAACTCCGTCAGGACCGAGAAAGTGGCTCCAGTGTCCAAGAGGAAGGAGATGGACCGCCCACATACGACGATATTTACCCGGGCCTCCCTGATAGTGATGGCTGTGGTCGGGTCAGGGGAGCTCGTGCCTCCTCAGTCAGCCATAGCCAAGCCTAGGAGATCAGTTGGAGGGTTATCTGGGAGTGATGTCCCTTTGTTTTGTGTAACATGAGGACAATCAGCAGCCCAATGTCCCTCTTGATGGCACCTAGGGCATGGCCATCTTGGCTTGTGGAACTTAGGGCAGGATTTTGCCCAATGACCTTTTTTGCCATATTTGTAGCAGGTGCCTGATGGTCTCTGAGTCTTAGGAGACCATGAGTCCAGGGTAGTGGCTGGGGCTGGTCGGACAGCCTTTGCCAGCATATGGCATTTTTGTTTGCGGATTCTATCATCTCTCCCATGGTACACTTTGAAGGCCAGCTCTAAGACTTCTGCCTGTGGAGTTAGGGGTCCCCTCTCCAGTTTTTTTAAGTTTAGCTCTTATGTCTGGGTAGTTCTGGGAAAAGAAGTAGGTCATCAGAAGTTGCTTACCTTCTGGGTTTTCAGGGTCCAGATTGGTATGCTGTAATAAAGCCTTCGTAAGGCGTTCTAAAAATTAAGATGGATTCTCTTGCTTGTCCTGGACAACCTCTTGGAGTTTTTCAAAATTTACAGGCTTTAAGGCCACTTTTCTAAGACAAGCCAGAAGGCATGTAATGAACCTGTCTCTGGCTAAAATACCACCTGCAGAATTGTAATTCTACTGGGGATCCTGTTCCGACACTGTCTCAGAGCCAATTGGGTATGTGTTGTCTGTCTGGAGAATCCCGTCTGCATGCACTCTTGCCTCTTCCCATACTCATCTGCGTTCCTCAGGAAGTAAGTTGTTAGTAAGGATCATATGAACATCATGGAAAGTCAAACTGTAAGATTGAGTGATATACTGGAACTCTTTAATAAACTTGGAAGAGTTAGAAGTATAGGACCCCAGCTTGTTTTCTATTTGGGAAAGTTCGCTAAGGTAGAACAGAACATGTACTTTGACAAGACCATCTACTCTAGCAACTTCCCTTGGGAGGTAGGACTGTTGCTGGGTCAGGTGTCTTTGGAGAGGAAAGACCTGAAGGTTTGCCTGTAGCCTTAGAGCAGGTGACAGGAGGAGTGAAGGTAGCTGCCAATGTGGGGCCTTTGGAGTGGCCCACATCTGGCACAGTAGGGGAGGGGTTTGGAGATAGAGAGCAAGCAGGCTCTGGAGTATCCTGGTGAGGAGGAGAAAGTGAGGCAGCAGTTTGGGTTTTTGGCAGTGTGGAGTCAGGTTTACGGCGAAAAGGGGGTGGTTCATTAGCTGGATCTAGCATTGTAGCGTCATCTAGAGGAGGTTGAGGTTGTGTAGATTTCATGGCTAAGAGAAGTTGGGTTGGGGAACAAGAAGAGCACAAGGAAGAATTGGAACGGAGATAGATGAATGTTTAAACATAGGGAACCTCCTTCCATTTACCAGTTTGCTGGCAGTATGTATTAAGATCCCTTAAAATAGCTGGATCTAGGGTGCCATTAAGTGGCTACTTTGAACTCCCATCTAGTTGATATTTAATCCAGACCTTATTGCAGAGATATATTAATTTTGATGCCTTCAAGTCAGGTGTTAGCTTTAAAGATTTGAGATTTTCTAGGAGACATCCCAGTGGGGTGCCTGGAGAAACGGGTCAAAGACCTTCTGGGACCCATTGGAGGGTGGTTGGATGTTCGTACCAGCGTCCTGAGAACAATCCAAGCACCAAAGAGTTAACAGCCAACGCTAGTGGTTCAAGTCGTCACGAGAAACCCCTAGTGGCAATCCAGCAGACCCCAGCAGGCCTGCTGTGGGAAGGCAACCCACCCTGGATCTAGGTTTTGAGGGCTGCTGGAGCTCGGTTAAAGATTGGGAGCAAGAGTTGCTTCTGAGGGAGGGGCTACCAATGGCAGAAGTCCTAACCGTATGTAAACTGGGAGGCTTGACTGTAACCCCGTGGTTTCCAGAGAAGGTTGGCCAGGCCTTATCTGGAAAGCTGGAGGTCCTCCCCTTGACTGATCCTATTAATTAATATGCTGGTGTCTGTGCGAGAGTTATAATGGACTGGCAAATGGAAAACATGAAACTGAATGGGACCTGAGTGGGACACGGCTCACGTGGTAGGAGTTGTAGGCGCTTGGCTGTAGCTCTGGTATGTCCTGCAGTGCCTGGTGTCTTCAGGAGCAGCCGCCAGCTGAGGGGGCCACAAACTCACATACCGAGGCTCATGTGGTAGGAGTTTGTAGTCCCGAGGTGCTTGGCTGTAGCTCTGGTATGTCCCGTGGTGCCTGGTGTCTTTAGTGAGCAGCAGCGAGCAGCCATCAGCTGAGGGGGCCATGAACTCACATACCAATAGCAGCTGCGGTTGCTGGTGTTGGGACCGCTCCATGTGGTCATGACCTCTGTCGGCCCCACCACAGGGCAATGCAGCCAGTGCTGACGCAAACCGCCATGTCCCGGGTGTTGGCACCAAATGATGTATTGGACCAGCGGGTCGCGTCAGAACATATCACACTAGGCCCAAGCAGTTCCACGTGTAAGAGGTTTAATTGAGAGGGAGTAGGGTAGTGGCACAGAAAGAGAGGAGAGAGAGAGAGAGAGAGAGAG
>NW_022196905.1:203004624-203005425 GCF_008632895.1 Mastomys coucha
TATATATATATATATATATATATATATATATATGGGTTGTGACGTAGCAGCCACAGGTAAAGGTGGGAAGTGAGCCCAATGGATTCTGGGAATATAGTGGCTGTTGCCCTGGCAACAGGTCTGTGGACCCACCCATGTATCACCACAGGCTCTGGATGTCATGATGCTAACACCAGCTCCCAATGTGAAGGAAGACCACTACACAACCACAGGCCAGAAAACCAGAGAGGAAATTGAAACTAAGGAACAAAATATCCATTCAAAAAAAGACAAATGTAGAAATTAGTACCCAGGCCTATAGACACCCTAAACCCAAGACACCAGTTTAAGAACACAATTGTCAATAAACAAGTCAAGATGTTTCCATCAGAGCCTACTTATCCTACTAGAGTAAGCCTAGAGTATTTCTACAGAGGTAAAGTAAAACAGAAAGACCTTAAAACTTATGTAATGAAGATGATTAAGATCCGTTTAAAAGAAATAATGAATCATGTAAAAACACTTGAGGAAAAAAACAAACAAAAATTAGAAGTAAACAAATAAGTCCCTGAATGAAAGCCAAACAAAAAAACAAAAACAAAAATAAAATAAAATAAAATAAAAGAGGTGAAGGAAACAAATAAAACTGTTCAAAACCTGAAGACATGAGAATGAAAATAAACACAAAAAAGAAAACACAAAATGTGGGAATTGTTTTGCAGGCAAATGAATAGAACTAGAAATATCATTCCGATTGAGGTAACTTAGACCCAAAAGGACACACATGGTATGTACTCACTAATAAGTACATATTAGCCAAAA
>NW_022196905.1:203005475-203008506 GCF_008632895.1 Mastomys coucha
AAAAAAAAAAAAAAAAAAAGTGCAGAATGCCTAGTATTCAACCCACAAAACTTAAAAAGGTTAACAAGCTGAAGGGCCCAAGTGAAGATGCTTCAATCCTACTTGGGAAGGAGAAGAAAGCAATCATGGGAGAAAGAGAGAGGGAGAGACATGGGTGGGAGAGGGAACAGAGAGGGAAAAGGGAGAACATGATCATGTATGGGGAGGAAACAGGACTGAAGCCCTGAGGGCCAGCAGCATGAATAAAAACATGCCTCCTGGGGGAGTGAAATGTGAGGGAACCCTCTAAAAAGTACCAGAGGCCTGGGAGGTAAGAGACTCTCAGGATTCAAAGGGAGGGACCTTAGATGAAATGTTCCATTATGTTCATAGCAGCCTTATTTATAAAAGCCATGTGTTTAAAAAAACCCAGATGTCCCTCAATTGAAAATTAGATATAGAAAGTACAGTCCATTTACACAATAGAGTATTACTCAACTATTAGAAACAATGATTTCGAGAAATTTGTAGGAAAATGAATGGAAGTAGAAAATACCATCCTGATTGAGGTTACCCAGACACAAAAGGACACACATAGTATGTACTCACTGATAATTGGATATTAACCCAAAAGCTCAGAATACCCAAGATACAACTCACAGACCATATTAAGCTTAGCAAGAAGGAAGACTAAAGTATGGATGCTTCAATCCTGCTTAGGAGGGGGAACAAAATAATCAAGGGAGGTAGAGGGAGGGATAGAACTGAGAGGGAGAGAGGAAGAGCAGGGAAAAGGGACAGCACAATGAAGTATGAGAAGAGACATGAGAGAAGTTCAGAGAGTCAAGAAAATGAATAGAAATATGTAGCATTGGGGGGGGTGAGGAACTGGGGGGAGCCACTAGAAAGTCCTAGAAGCCAGGGAAGAGGAAGGTTCCCAGGACTCAATAGGGATGACATTAGCTGAAATTTGTAGTGTCCTCCCGCAGACCCTACACGATAGTAGATTGTCCTGGACTGGAGACGAACTGGACCTGTGAAATTAAGCGGGTAGGGAGCAAAGAGACATGACACCAAGTAGATGTATCAAGGTGTGTCTTACTTAGGGTGCAGTGTGTTTATACAGTAAAGGGCAAAAACGAAACCACAACAATCAGACTTTTAACATAAACAAGATAGCAGACACAGTGTCCTAAACTCTGTTTACATCAGAAACTTTAAGTGTGAGTTCTGGCAGAAATTAGCTGAGAACCAGTCCTTTTGATCTCCAGAGCTGCAGTGTCAGTGTTTCCCACTTTTGGAAAAGAGCAGCATTCTTTTGCTTTCTGAAACAGTGGAAACAGCGTCTGAGCAGAGGAGAGGGAGACCACAGAAATTCCAAACAAGGAGGAGATACCTGTAAATTCCACCTCCAGTAGATAGTCATGGCTCCAGTTGAGGGATGGGCCCACCCACCTATGTCAAAATTTTTAACCCAGAATTGTTTTTGTTTAAAGGAAACATGGGGACAAAAATGGAACAGAGACTAAAGGAAAGGTCACCCAGAGAACACCCAACCTAGGGATCCATCCCACATGCAGACACCAAACCCTGATAATATTGCTGATAACCAAGGAGTACTTGCTAACAGAAGCCTGGTATAGATGTCTCCTGAGAGGCTTTGCCAGCACCTGACTAAGACAGATGCAGATACAGACAACTATTGGACTGAGCTTAGGAACCCCAATGGAAGAGTTTGGGGGGTATTAATGAGCTGAAGAAGATTGCAATCCCATAGGAAGAAGGGCAATATCAACTAATCGGAATCCCCCAGAGCTACCAGACACTAAACCACTAGTCAAAGTGTATACATGGATGGGTTCATGCTACCAGCTGCATATATAGCAGAGGATAACCTTATAAGCATCAATGGGAGGGAAAGACATTGGTCCTGTGGGGGCTTGATTCCCCAGTGTATGAGGATGCTAGAGCACTGAGGCAGGAGTGGCTGGGTGGATACAGGAGTACCTCTTACAGAAAAAGGGGAGGGGGACTGGATAGCAGATTTTCAGACAGGACACCAAAAATGGGGACAACATTTGAAATGTAAATAAATAAAATAACCAACAAAAAAGAAGAAATTGGAAAAGAATAAGTCCAAGGAGAACTATTTGTGAATGATAGGATAGTATACATAAGTGTCACGAAAAATTCTACCAGAGAACATCTACAGCTGATAAAAAAGTTCAGTAAAGTAACTGGATGTAAGATTACCTCAAACAAATTGATAGCCTCCCTTTATATAAATGGCAAACAGGCTGAGGAAGAAATTAGGGAAACAACACCCTTTACAGTAGCTGAAAACAATATATCTTGGTGTAACTCTAATCAAGCAAGTGAAAGATCCATGTGAAAAAAGTTCAAATCTCTGAAGAAAAAACTGAAGAAGATATCAAAAATGGAAAGATATCCCATGCTCAAGAATAGGTAGGATTAACATAGTGAAAATAGCCATCTTACCAAAAGCAATGTACAGATTCAATGCAATTCCCATCAAAATTCCAACACAATATTTATTGACCTTAAAGGAGCAATGCTCAACTTCACATAGAAAAACAAAATACCCAGGATAGCTAAAGCAATCCTGAACAATAAAAGAACTTGGAAGGAATCACCATTCCTGACCTCATGCTGAACTACAGAGCAATAGTCATTAAAACTAGTATTGGTGCAGAAACAGGCATAGTAATCAAAGGAATAGAACTGAAGAGCCAGAAATAAACCCACACACTTATGGGTAGTTGATTTTTGATAAAGAAGCCAATACCATACAATGGATAAAAGAAAGTATATTCAACGAATTATGCTAGTATAGCTGAATGTCTACATGTAGAAGAATGAAAATAGATCCATATATATCACCCTGTACAAAACCCAAGTCCAAGTGGATCAAAGACCTCAACATAAAACCTGATACATCAAATCATTTAAAAGAGAGAGTGGAACAGGGACATGATCCTCTCAGCTTCCGAGTGACAGAGGGGGTTCAGCGTCCTCCTCTGCCCCTTCCCTG
>NW_022196905.1:203016613-203041532 GCF_008632895.1 Mastomys coucha
AAAAAAAAAAAAAAAGAGAGAGAGTGGAAATATCCTTGAACCCATTGGTACAGGAAACAATTTCCTGAACAGAAGACAATTACTCAGGCTCTAAGTTCAACAACTGATAAATAGAACTTCATAAAATTGAAAAGCTTCTGTAAGGCAAAGGACACTTTAATATGACAAAATAGCAACCTACAGATTGGAAAAGGATATGTACCAACCTTTCATCTGACAGAGAGCTAATCTACAAATTTTATAAAGAATGCAAGAAGTTAGACACAAACAAACAAAATAACTCAGTTATTTAAGGTACAAAGCTAAATAGAGAATTCTCTTTTTTTAGTTAGATATTTTTCTTTATTTACATGTCATATGATACCTCCTTTCCAAGTTTCCCCCTTCCCAAAACAGAAAAAAGAACCCTGTTCCCTCCCCTCTCCCCCTGCTCAACAACCGACCCTCTCCTACTTCCTAGACCTGGGATTCCCCTACATAGAACCTTCACAGGACCAAGGGCCTCTCCTCGCCTTGATGACCAACTAGGCCATCCTCTGCTATTCATATGCTGCTGGAGCCATTAGTCCCACCATGTGTACTCTTTGGTTGGTGGTTTAGTCCCTGGGAGCTCTAAGGTACTGAAGGAGCTAGAGAAAGGGCCCAAGGAGCTGATGGGTTTGCAGCCCCTTACGACAAATAACAATATGAACTAACCAGAGAATTCTCAATAGAGAAACCGCAAATGGCAGAGAATCACTTACAAAAATGTTCAACATCCTTAGTCATCAGGGAAATGCAAATCAAAACTCTGAGGTTTTTAACTTACACCCATCAGAATGACTAAAGTCAAAATCTCAAGAAAAAGTACTTGCTGGTGAGGATATACAACAAAGGGAACACTTCTTCATTCCTTGTGGGAATGCAAACTTGTATAACCACTTATACATTTAGGCAGTTTCTCAGAAAACTGGGAATATTTCTACCTCAAGACCTAGCTATGCCACTTCTAGTCTATACACAAAAATGCTCCAGCATCTTGCAAAAAGACACTTGCAACAAACTGGAAGCAACCTAGATATCCCTCAATAGAAAAAATGGGTAAATAAATGTGGTACATCTACACAATGGAATTCTATTCAGCTATTAAAAACAAAGATATCATGAATTTTGCAGACAAATAGAAAGAATTTGATAATATCATCCTGAGTGAGGTAAGCCATTCCCAAAAGAACATGCATGGTATAGATATTAGCCATAAAGTAGAGAATAGTCTTGGTATACTTCTTAGACTCAAAGAAACTAAACAAGAAGGAAAGCATAAGTGAGGATCCTTGAGTTTTACTGAATAGGGGAAGTAAAATAATCAAATAAAGGGAGGAAACTGAGAGGGAAAGGAGATAGAAAAGGGAATGGGGGTTCAGGATCAGTGTGGAGAGAGACAGGAGAAATTGTCAGATAGCCATGAGAATGGGTAGAAGTCATGATGAGACAGAGACCTGGGAGAAATATTATAGACCAAAGATCAATGCAGGTGACTTTATCTCTGACTGACAACATTAGGTTATGGAACTTAGGGACACCAACTTTTATAGCCAGGCAGGAACCCCAGTGGAGCAATAAAGACACTAATCTGCACACAAAATTTTCAACTTAAGATTTGTTATGACTATAAGAGGTGCAGACATGGAGGTTGGAACAGGGACTGAGGGAAGAGCCAAACTAAAACCAGCCCAAATTGACACCCATCCCATGGGGAAGTACCAGTTGCTGGCATTATTAATGATACTCTGTTAGGCTTGTAGACATGAGCCTAGTATGGCTGTTTCCTGAGAGGCTCCACCCAGGAGCTGACTCAGATAGATGCAAACACTCAAAGACAAACAGCAGATGGAGCTTGGAGACTCTTACTGAGTAGTAAGAGGAAAGATTGTTGGCCCTGAAAGGGATAGGAGCTCCACAGGAAGTCCAGCAGAGTCAACTAACCCCAAACCTTGGGGTTCTCAGAGACTGAATCACCAACCAAAAGCTTACATGGGCTGGACCTAGGCCTCCATGAACATGTGTAGCAGATTTGTACCTTGGTCTTCATGTGAGGCCTGAGCAACTGGAACAAGGGCTATCCCAAATGCTCTTGCTTATATTTGGGATATGTTCTTCTAGATGGGCTGCCTTGTCTGGCTTCAGTAGGAGAAGAGGCACCTAGCCTCACAGACATCTGAAGTACCAGGTAGGGGGATACTCAGAGAAGAAGGGGAGGGGGAGGTAGGGAAGGATTGTAGGAGAGAGTAACTGAGAATGGGGCAGTGAACAGGATGTAAAATGAATAAGTTAAAAAATAAAATAAAAAGAAATAAATACCACAGTTTTCTAATAAGGCAATTTACAGCAAGCTTATTACTAACATCAAATTAAATGGAGAGGAACACAGAGCAATTCCACTAAAATTAAGAATAAGACAAGTCTATCCACTCTCTCCACATCTACTTAACATAGCTTTTAAGAGTCTAGAAGCAATAAGACAACTAAAAGAGATCAAGGGCATAAGAATTTGAAAGAAAAAGTCACAGTATCACTATTCACAGTTTGTAGGATAGTATTCATAAACAACCCCAAAATCCTTTGTAGTGAACTTCTGTAACTGATACATACCTTTAACAAAATGGCTGGATACAAGATTAAGTTATAAAAAACTCAGTAGCCTTCTTATACACAAATGAAAAAATAGACTGAAAACTAACTCAGGGATACAACTAAATAACCACAAATCATATGAATATCTTGAAATATATTTGAGTAAGCAAGTGAAAGACTTATATGATAAAAACTTCAAATCTTTGAAGAAAGAAATTAAAAAAAGATATCAGAAGATAGAAAGCTCCTCTATGCTCATGGATCACTCAGTTCAATATAATAATAATAATGACCATCTTACTAAAAGCAATCTACATTTTCAATATAATCCCCTATAAAATTCCAATACAATTATTTACAAATCTTGAGAAAGCAATACTCAATTTTATATGAAAATTCAAAAGAAATGAAGAAAGAAAAAGAGAGAAAGAGAGAGAAAGAGAGGGAGGGAGGAGAAAGGAAGGAAGGAAGAAAGAAGGAAGGAAGCAAGAAAAAAGAGAAATAAAACAGAATAGATAAAACAATCCTGAAAAATAAAATAAAGGAACTTCTGGAGGAATCATCATCCCTGATTTCAATCTGTACTACAGACCATAGTAATAAAAAACAGATAGTATTATCATAAAAACAGACATGTTGATAAATGCAATCAAATTGAAGACCCAGACATATATTCAGACACAAATGGACACCTGATTTTAAATAATGAGGCCAGAAAGGCACCATAGAAAAAAGAAAGCAGCTTCAAAAAGTAGTGCTAGTCAAACTGGATGTCTGCATGTAGAATAATGCAAATAGATTCATATCTATCATCCTGAATCAAGATCAGCTCAAAGTGGATCAAAGACCTCAACATAAAACTAAATACATTGAACTCCATGGAAGAAAAATTGAAAAATAACCTAGAATACATTGATATTTTTGAACAGAACAATTCTAGTGCCACAACTAAGAACCATGATCAATACATGTGACCTCAGAAAACTGGGAAGCTTTTATGAGGCAAAGGACACCATCAATGGCACAAGAGGTACCCTACTGAATAGGAAAAGATTTTTACCAACTCAGTATCCTGTAGAAGACTAACATCCGAACACTATTAAGAAGGTAGATGGCAAAAAAAATTAAATAATCTAGTTTAAAATGGGGTAGAGATACAGAAAATACTTAATAGAAAAATCTCAAATGGCTGAAAAACACTTAAAGAAATATTCAACATCCTTAACCACCAGGAAAATACAAATCAAAAGTACTTTCAGTTTCCATCTTATACGTGTCATAAAGTCAAAGATCAATATCACAAGTGACAGCCATGTGGGTAAAAATGTGGATGGAGCAAGGTACATCCACTATGTAAATCAATATTATGTTCCTCAGAAAACTAGAAAAGTATCTACCTCTAAAACCATCTATACTTCGTCATAGCCCACAGTTAAAAACATCCTGTATGTCTATCAAGAGAAGAATGGATAAATAAAATGTGGTCTACTTATAGCATGCAGTATTATTCACCTGTTAAAAAATGACATCATGAAATCTGTAGTGAAATGGATGTAACTTGAAAATGTCATTCTAAGTGAGGTAACCCAGACCCAAGAAGAAACGCATGGTATGTACTCACTTATAACATTAGCTGTTAAACAAATGATAATCATGCTACACTCTGCAGACCTAGGAAGGCTAAGTAAAAAGGAGCACTCTACAGAGAATGCATTGATCTTCATGGGGAGAAGAGACAGAAAAGATTTGCATGTGGACTGGGAGTATGTAGGTATGGGAAGAAGAAAGATCAGATTGAAGGAGGGATGGACAGGAGAATTCAGAAAGAGATAACTAGAATTGGAGGGCATTTGGGAGAAAGGGGCAATATGTAAACCTAGTCCAGAAGAAACTCCCAGCAATCCACTAAGGTGATCCTAGGGAGGTCACTTGCAATGGAGGATTAGGGAGCCTAAACTTTCCATCTTCTGTAACCAGGTAAAGAAAGCTTCTACCAGTGGAATTGGGACAACAACCTAGACATAAAACCTTTGACCTAGACACTATTCTGCCTGCAGGACGTTCGGGGAAAATATAGGTGCAGAATGTGTGGGAGTGGCTAACTAATGACTCATCAAATTTGAGAGACCAAGAGATAAATGTGAACCCGTGCTAGACACTACCTGGATGACCAGGAGGCTGGGTAGCCCAGAAACCTGATATAAAGAAAAAAATCAACAAAATTATTCATAATAATATTCTACTATACTCATTGATCAGTAACTAGCCCAATCATCATCAGAAAGGCTTTTTCAGCATCTGATGAGAGTAGATACAGAGACACACAGGCAAATGTTAGAAATAGAGAAAGCTCAAATTGAAGGTCTCCATCAGTTCCCTCCCCTTGGAGCTCAAGGTTCCCCATGAAGAAAGATAGAAAGTATAAGAACCAGAGGATTGAGAACCAGGAGAACATGGCCCAATGAATCACTTAAATGAGCCTCATAGGGGCTCACAGGTGTGGCAATCACGGGACATACATGGGTCTTACATGCTATGATTGCTAATGGGTTTTTGTGGGACTTGCAGCTGTGGAAGTAGAAATATCTCTAACTACTTTGCCTGCTTTTGGGATCCTTTTCCCCCTGCCTCAAACAGCATTAATATGAGGATTTGTGCCTAGTTTTATTGAATTTTATTATTTTATATATAGTTGATTTTCTTATTTTGAAATCAGAAATAAGAAAATTAAAAAAATTAATAATCAAAAACAAAAACAGAGCTCTAGTATTCTTTGTCCAAATGCAAATATTTTACTATATCTTTATGCATTTACTAAAGTCATAACAATACAGTATTATTATTCAACCTGAAGATACTAAGCTAATAGTGGTCTCTCTAATGACCTTATTCAAGTTAAGTGCTAAGTGCTTGGCCTCTTGGCTCCTCTGTCACCTCTAATCATCTTGAGATTGTTTTTTTCTGGTTTGTCATGTTCAAATGATACTGTCAATTCATTTTGTAGATGTCTGGCTTTCAGTTTGGTTGTTTGCATGAATAAATCAAGGATCTATAACCTGAGGTTGTAAAACTGAAACCAAAAATACAATGTTTGTGGAACATAGAACTCTTCAATAGGAAGAGTATTTCTTCACCACAACATCTTATAAAACTGTCATCTAAGTTAGTTTGAGATGAAAATAAATTTAATATTTTAAGTTGAATGTTTTCCCCAGCTCTGGTAGTCTCTTTTCATAGTAAAACATATGCGGTTTGGCTTTGTTTTAATTTTTTTAGATTTACAAATTTTATGTGTATGAATATTTTCCCTCCATATATGCACACAATGTCCTTGTTACAGAAATTAGAATACCCCATTGGATCCTTTTAAATGGGAGTTATAAATGGTTGTGAGCCACCATGCATGTGATAAGAAATGGTCTGGGATTCTCTGCAAGAAAAACTAATATGTTCTTAACTGCTGCTAGATCTATCCAGCCCCTGTGTGTTTAATCAGTAGAATAGTTGCCATGCTACTATGAGACCCTGAGCCTATATCTGTAGAACTCACATTAAGCTACATATGACAGTATATATCCATAATCCCAGAGACAAAGAGCTAGATGCTATGTGGAGAAAGAAAGGAGAATCCTTAAAAGATGTGAGCCAAGAAGCCAAGAGTGTAAGTCACTGAACAAGAGAGGATGATTGAAACATGATATGAAGTAAGGACCTTCAAGATATGTGTGCTCCTGTGTACTGGTTGGTAATGTGTGTCAGCTTGACACAAGCTGGAGTTATCACAGAGAAAGGAACTTCAATTGAGGAAGTGTCTCCATGAAATCCAGCTGGAAGGCATTTTCTCAATTAATGATCAAGGGAGGAGGGCCCCTTGTGGGTGGTGCCATCCCTGGGCTGGTAGTCCTGGGTTCTATAGGAGAGCAGGCTTAGCAAGGCAGGGGAAGTAAGGCAGTAAGGAACATCCCTCCATGGCCTCTGCATCAGCTCCTCCTTCCTGACCTGCTTGAGTTCCAGTCCTGACTTCCTTTAGTGATGAACAGCAGGGTGGAAGTGTAAGCTGAATAACCCCTTTCCTCCAGAGCTTGCTTCTTGGTCATGGTGTTTGTGCAGGAATGGACTGAGGCACCCTGTAATCATAAAACAAACACACGCACACACGCGCACACACACATACACACACACACACACACAGAGAGAGAGAGAGAGAGAGAGAGAGAGAGAGAGAGAGAGAGAGAGAAATGTGATAAAAATTTCAAATCAAGAAAATATTAGGGGATTCTACTGGAAAATGAGGAGGTCTGTGTAGAGTGGTAAATAATCCATTAAATAAAAATTGCTTTTGAACCATAATTCAAAATATACCAAACTACAAGTTGAACTAACTTGAAGACAGTAAAATAAATACTACTAACAAAATAATTGTGTAGACGGAACTTTCAAGCTGATATTCTTTCTCTACATCATCTACCTTTGCATTCACTATTTTCAAAGTATATGATCGTCGAGGAAGGCATTCATCACACAACAAAATACTTGTGATTAATAATAAGAATCTTCTCACATTTGTTACATTACAAGCTCATGCTCCAGTGAGTCAGACTGAAAGCTGTTCCACATCCTCAGCTGTGAAATTTTGACATTTAAGACAATTATTTGTGACCTTCTTTTTCTCCTAAATAAAACCAAAATATGATGCACATATTTTATAGATTCATTGCCCAAACTGAAGCCTTTTATTGTATTTTCTAGATACTTGTATTATTAAATGAGAAAATGCAGTCATTCATTTTCTAACATACATGCATTCCATACAAAATGAGTTGAATAAAACAATACTGGTGTGAGCGTTTCTTCTGCTCCAAATAGATCTGATTACAAGAATCATTGTCAGTATCACTGGAATTTTAAAAGAAAAAAGTCAAAAGAATTTTTAAAACCCCTTTTTAAAATTCTAGGCAAAGCAAACAGACAAGTGGCTACACTTCTGCATGTTTCTCAGCAGGAGAATGCATCATAGGCTCATGACTACTTTCTCCCTTGTGCCAGACTCTGTTGGAACTTAACAAAGTTTGACCATAGGACCAGATTAGTTTACATTTCAAATACTCATTCGTTCAACTCTGTATTCTTTTATTTCATATATATATAACACTGTCAAGAGTTGTTAGTGTGTAGATACAAAGTGGGAATATCAAAATTCCTTAAAGGCAAATCAAACATAAAAATCAAAATCAACACATGAGGTCACATGTAACACATACGATTGAAACTAAAGTACATTTACGGGCTGGGGAATACAGAGTTCAAGGATGAAAATATACCCTTGTTACCCAAGTTTAATTTATAATCCTTCAGTTTACATTGAAATTACACATGTCATTACATGATTTTCTATAAAACGGTTTGCATTTTAAAGGACAGCACATGACTGAGAGTAGACTCAGCAGTTAGAACAAGCACCTGCTGTTCTTGCAAAGTAGCCAAGTTTAGTTCCTGGAATCCACAAGATACCTCAAAATGGTAGGTAACTCTAGTTTCAGAGTTACCTACCATTTTGCCTTCTTCTGACACATAAATACATGTAGCCAAAACTCTTACACACATTAAATAAAAACCACTAACTCTTTAGCAGCAATATAAACTCTTCAGAAGTTAAGATCCTATAAATCTAAAGACAAAGTGAAACTTCCAAATGAAAGAAATGAAACAAGCAAAAATAAAATGTTATTTTCAGGTATTTTTGCTGACATGAGAATGAGTACCTTGTCCAATTTATCAAAAAGCAAATACCAGAGAAGCCTCAGAAGCTAAGAGCCTTGGCAGCTCTTCCAAAGGACCATGAATTTGATTATAATTTGATTACCATGGACTTGATTATGTGACAGCTCACAATCTCCTGTAACTCCTGGCCCAGAGATTGTCCTCTTCTGGCATTCATAGGCACTGCATGCACATGGAGCATAAACCTACATGCAGGCTTAATAGCCTACTCATAAAGTAAAAATGGGGAACCATTTCAGAAAATTAAATGAAGATCATTGTTATTGCATTGGTTATTTTGTGTTGCAATGAAGGTCAGACTACTTTGGATGTACGATGATTAAGGATGAAGCCAGAATTTTGAATATCTTAATGCAAAAGACTCAAATAACCTGAGTTGCAGACATACCATTTCTGCTTGGATATTCATAATGACAAATAAACTACTTCCAAGTTCTAGTTACAATTGAATTAGATAAAATCAAGTATTTTGAAGTATTTAAAAGAATATTTAAAGATAAAAAATTGAATTTTTACATAAATAAAAGTATTTTTTCCTACTTTAAATCTTTGTAACAATTAGAAGTAATATACTTCTCTACTTTTTATTTTAACAGGCCCAAAACTCAGCTACTTCCAGAGTAGCTTTAAAAAATGGAAAATGTAGCAATTATTTTTAATTGCTAGGTTCAGAGTAGAGCAATCGAAAATAGCTACAGTTCTTATTTCTTCCCAGCACTTTAATTTGGAATGAGTCAAGTAATTCACTGCTTTGGCAATCTAAATTATAGTAAGTCAATTTACAAGTGGAACATTTTGAGAATCATAGATGAACAAAAAGACCAGTGAAATAAATAAAGATGAATATAGAAAAATGGTAGAGGTTGGCTACTTTGGACAGAGAGTAACCATAAAATCTTTTTGCGGATATGATGTAAGAGAAAAATCTAAGAAACTCTAATCATTACTGTGTTGCATTTGCCAGTCTAAAATTAATAAAAAGGAGAGTATGTAGTTTCAGTGAAGAGCTTCAAAATGATCTATGTGGAAGATAACTCGGGTGATTCAACTTACTTAGATAAAATATTAAGAAAGAAGTTACAAACATCTTTGTGTAGAACATGGTGTAGAATGAAAAGTTCCATTTTAGAGAAAAAAGTGCTTTAAACTAGAATCAATAAATGGATGTGACACTAGGTGTATTAGTAACTAAATTAAAAATACATTTTTACCAGTTTAAAATGGATGGATAAAGTTAAAATTAGACCATTATCAAAGTTATAGATTTAAAGTCTAGATGAGTTAATGTTAGGTTAGAGATAAAAAGGACCTATATAGAATTTTCAATGGTCTCTCTAATAAAGTTGGCACATGCCTATTGCAAACATAAATGGAGAATCTGAAGCTAGAAAACTAATAATTCTTCCTTTTCCAATAGAAACAAACTTTAAGTCCTTTATGTTACAGGAAATTACTACAAACAAGTATGACCCTTACTCTAAATCAAAACTGAATCTAAACTAGGAATTAAGTATTAGAAAATACTTTTTGTTTCAACTTATCACCTTATTTACCCCACAAAATATAAAAGCTAAAATTGACAAAATAGTCTTTCCATTATAAACAGTCAAATATTCTCACTTGAAATAAGCTTAATTCTACAGGCTCGTGGATATACAGCTCAGACCCTCTTGGGTGGTTTGAAATGCCCAGGGTAACTAAGAAATGTTTTTAGAGTCTCACTATGGTTTTTCAGAATGAAGTATTTCCTTCTAATAGAATAAAATTGGGGAATATTTAATATCAGTTTTTGTTTTTTGCTGTTGTTGTTAAGAATTATGCTATGTTTAGAATAGTTACTTTAATAAGAAATCTTATTGTATAGCTACCAAAAGACAAATATAGCATTAAAAATCTATACTTTTGTTAAAAATTAAAATACAATTCTTGATGTTTGATTTTAAAAATATTAAGCAAAACAGCTCTAATTCAAAGCTAATGAAGACAAATGAGATTACTTATAAGTACATGTGAGTTTTGAATATGAAGAAATATTTGCAAGGTTGATCAAAATGGTTAGTACAATCTTATATTAAATGCACTAACCATTTATTTTTTATTTAAAAGTGCAAAGTTTCGCTGTTATAAGTATTTTAAATAAATATAAAAAGTCTCTAAAACTGAGTCATTATAATTTAGTGAGTGCAATGTCAAAATACTGGTCTTAAGAAAATTTGGAAATTTTACATGAAAAGAAAGATTGTGGCAAATATCCCCCATTATACCTTTCTGCCTGAGCAACCAAGTAGAAGAAATGATCCTAATATGATAAGCTAGTACAGTGACAGAGCTTCTGACTAGCACCCTGCACCTAAGCAGTTATTTTATAGACTTAAAAACATTAGAGGATAATCTGTAAATTGATAAATAGAAACACAAAAAGTTAACTATTGTCTCCCATACATGACAACAAAGACAGTGAGCAATCCTGAAGACTTTTGTGTTTCCTTCATCTAATGTGTTTTGAAGAAGTTGATGTAATCATATATTTTTTGGCTATTTTCTTTATTTACATTTCAAATGTTATTCCCTTTCCCAGTTCCCCCACCCCAAAACACCCTCTATCCTATCCACCCTCCCCCTGCTTCTGTAAGGGTACTTCTCCACCCACCCACACCTGCCCCCTTGCCCTTGCATTCCCCTACACTGGGGCATCAAGCCTTCACAAGACCAAGGACCTCACCTCCCACTGACACCCAACAAGGCCATCATCTGCAACATATGCAGCTGGAACCATGAATCCCTGCATGTGGACTCCTTGGTTGGTGGTTTAACCCCTGGGAGCTCTGCAGGGTCTGGTTGCTTGATATTGTTGTTCTTCCTATGGGGTTGTAAACCCCTTAAGCTTCTTCAGTCCTTTTTCTAAGGACTCCTCCATTGGGGATCCCGTGCTGTAACCAATGGTTGACTGCAAGCATCCACCTCAGTATTTCTCAGGCACTGGCAGAGCCTCTCACGAGACAGCTATATCAGGCTCTTGTCAGCAAGCACTTGTTGGCATCCACAATAGTGTCTGGGCTTGATAACTGTATATGTTTGATCCCCAGGTGAGGAATTCTCTGGACTGCCTTTCCTTCAGTCTCTGCTCTACACTTTGTCTCTGTAACTCCTCCCATGAATATTTTGATCCCCCTTCTAAGAAGGACCAAAGTATCCACTACTAAGCCTCCTATTTCCTAAGGTTGCCTGCTTACATTCTTCTGCTGGCCCTAAGGACTTCAGTTTCTTTCTCTCATCCAATACCAGATCAGGTTCCCTTCTCCCCACCTCCTAACCCACCCCACCCCATCCACTTTCCCTCCCAGATCACTCCTTCTTTCCTCACTTGTGATTGCTTTCTTCTCTCTGCCAAGTGGAACTGAGGTGCTTCACTTGGGTGCTTCAGTTTGTTGACCTTTTTGAGTTCTGTGGACTGTATCTTGGGTATTCTGTACTTTGTTGTTGTTGTTGTTGTTGTTGTTGGCTAATATCCACTTATTAGTGAGTGCATACTATATGTGTTCTTTTTGGTCTGAGGAACCTCACTCAGGATGATATTTTCTAGTTTCATGCATTTGCCTGCAAAACTCAGGATGTCCTTGTTCCTATTAGCTGAGTAGTATTCCATTGAGTAAATGAACCACAGTTTCTGTATTCATTCTTCTGTAGAGGGATATCTGGGTTGTTTTCAGCTTCTGGCTATTACAAACAAGGCTGCTATGAATAGTGGAACTCATGCCCATGTGACATGGTGGGGAATCTTTTGGATATATTCCCAAGAGAGGTATTGCTGGGTGTTCAGGTAGATCTATTTCCAGTTTTCTGAGGAACCTCCAAATTAATTTCCAGAGTGGTTGCATCAGTTTGCAATCCCACCTGTAATGGAAGAGTGTTTCACTTTGTGGCAATAACTTCAATTCTCTCAAGAAAGAAATCAAAGAAGATCTCAGAAAATGGAGAAAATCTCTCATACTCATGGATTGGCAGAATTAATATAGTAAAAATAGGTATCCTACCAAAGGCAATCTATAGACTCATTGCAATCCCCATCAAAATCCCAACGCAATTCTTCTAAGACATGGAAAGAGCAATTCTCAAATTTATTTATTTCCAAATTTATTTCCAGCAAATTCTCAAATTTGCTGGAAAGGCAAAACAACCCAGAATAGTGAAAACAATTCTTAAAAATAAAAGAATGGCTTGGGGAATCACCATCCCTGACCTCAAGCTTTACTACAGAGTAATAGTGATAAAAACTGAATGGTATTGGTACAGAGACAGACACGGCAATCAATGGAGTAGAATTAAAGACCCAGAAATAAAACCACACACTTACAGACATTTCATCTTTGACCTGAAGTCAAAAATATATGATGGGAAAAATAAAGAATCTTCAGTAAATAGTGCTGGGCTAACTGCTGTCTGTATGTAGAAAAATGAAAATAGACCCATATTTGTCACCTTGCACAAAACTCAAGTCCAAGTGGATCAAGGACCTCAACCAAAACCAGATACACTGAATCTAATAGAAAGGAAAGTGAGAAAGAGCTTTGAACTCATTGGCACGGGGGAAATTCCTTAAACAGAACTCCAATGGCTCATGCTCTAAGATCAAGAATTGATAAATGGGACCTCATGAAACTGAAAAGCTTCTGTAAGGTAAAAGACACAGTTAATAGGAAAAATCTGCAAGCTACAGATTGGGAAAAAAATCTTCACTAACCCCATATCCAATAGACAGCTAATATCCAAAATATATAAAGAACTCAAGAACCTAACCACCAAAATACCAAACATCCCAATTAAACCAAGAATTCACAGAGGAATCTGAAATGGATCACAAGCACAGAAAGAAATCTTTAAAGTCTTAGTAAGCAGAGAAATGCAAATCAGAAAGAACTAGCAATTCCACCTTACACCAATCAGAATGGCTGAGATAAAAAACTCAGGGGACAAAACATTTTGGCATGATACTTCCTAAGAATTCTACAACCATTAAGATTTATTGGCTACGAATAGCTGAGTTTCTGATGGTAACATTTTCATGGCTCAACTAATCCAGTGATACAATTTTTCTGCTTCATTGGTCTTCCTGATTCTTTTTGTCTACAGACAAGACCTTCAGGAGTTCTCCCCTTCTCAAATCTGACTTTTATCAATTTGAAAGGAATCCTTTGTTTTTTGTTTTCTGTTGAAACAAGAGCATATTTTCTCCCTCAATGCAACACATTTAATGTCTTCCATTTTGAACCTATCATATATTTATGTTGATCTAATTTGTCACTTCTTGCTAAAGTCCAGTGTATTTCAGCAGTTATATTTTCTTTCTCATTGATATTTAAAACATTTAAAGTCAACGAAGCTTTATTTAATTTATCTTTGAGAGATTCCTTTCCCCTTCTGTTCTATAAGCATTATAGAACTTTAAGTTCTTTAAAGTCATGTTGGATCTCTCTACGATTGCATGTCTTGTAGAATTATAAGGTATGTCTATAATAAGTTCTAAACCATAATCTCTAAAAAATTGTTGTTTTCTAAGGGATATATTTATTGAAGCATTATCAACTTCAGTCTGTAAAGGCATCTCTAAGATTGCCACCATCTTTAATTAATGTACAATGTTAGAAGCATTTCTTTCAGTAATTAAAGCAGAAGTCTTTTGGAATTCTAAACGTATCATTATTATGGTATATCAACACACACACACACATATACACACAAATATGCACACAGACACACATACATACTCACACATAATTAATTTTCCAAATTCAATAAAATGCAACCTATTAAATGACATTGTTCTAAGGTAGCATCAATAAATACAATGTGGATATTTATTGTATGAGTTTCCTTTCTGATTCTCTGGTGTTATTTTAGATTCCAGATTGAACTCCAACAAAAGTTCAAATCTGAAGAATCCTCTAGCCTCTGTTCTATGACCTCTAAAGTAGCATTTAATTTATTAGTCTCTTCTTTCTCAAAGTCTGACTAATTGTAATCTCTTTTGAAGAGGATATATAAAATTTTTCTCATTATCTGTAAAAAGCAAGCATTTTGTCAGCATACAAAATCACACTGTGTTTCGTTCTGGTTTAACATAGAAAACATTTCCCTTTAATCCCTAATTCTCTCCTTACGAACTTTAATTTACCAATTTAAATTATTTATATCTATCTTTGTTGCTTTATATTTAGTCTCATTCCTCTTTTATTGTTTTTAAATTTTAGACACTTATAGTTCAGAAGTTTGGTACATTTCAACTCTACCACAGATACAGGAAAATGTTTCTTCTGTTCTGTACATTTGCAAGCTCCTGATGCCAACACAGGTCTATGGAGGCTTGATTTGGGTTCTGTTTCCTGAGTACTTCATATCTTAATTACCCATTTATTTTACTCTAAGTCATGCCACAGAGTTGGTCACCTGGTCCTCAGTTCCATGAGACAGTCTTCTTATGTGTCTGAGAATGCCCTTACCTGTCTACTTTCCCAGAATTTGTCTCTCTCTACTACATGTCCCAACTTCTAATCTTCCCTCAGTTCATTGGTCAATCAACATTTCATTGACAGGTGATACTTCCATTCAGTACAAGATTTAGCTCCACAAACACACATAAATTGTATAAAGAAAAAACAGTTATCAGCTTTCAAAGATTAGGAGGTAAAACATGTAATGCTCTGGGATATGGACTTGAAGGATCCGAGATGGGTGGGATATCCATGGATAATGACCAAGATTAACTTTATTGAGAGTATATTTTGTGAGTGATTTAAGATGAAATTGGAAATAAAACTAAAATGATAAGTTATAATTTGTGTGAAACTTTTAATTTTGTTAAAATTACAACTATATTAAAATAAACTGAGGTTATATTTTAATTTATAAAGGAATAATTAATATAATACATATAAAATCTGAGTTTAGCGAAAATATTTAGATAACTATCAGCAGCTTAACAAATGTATTAGAAAAAGAATTCATGAACAATTGAGTACAGTAATTAACTTACAAATTGAGAAGATAATCGGAATGAAACTAGGTAAATAAGGGAAATTGAAGTAAGAGAAGTAGACATTTGAATTTAAAGGATATTTTAGAAAATGTGATAAATTAATAAATTAATTTTATGACATATAGTAAACAAACTCTTGAACCTAATAATTCAGTTCATAGAAGATGAAACTAAGCTTCATTGGAAAAATAACAATAGAATTTCAAGCATAAAAGAGTTGCCATTTGGATCCTTACCTGACAAAGGTTAAGATTTAGTTTTAGAGATACATTATGCTCTAAGGGGGATAGCTTGTAAGTAGAACTTCTACTATGTAGACACTTAAAGTCAATGCATTAAAATTCTGTGCAGACATCAGCCCTTTTATTATGGAAAATAAAAAATCTAAAGCTGAAGGTCACCAATCTTTCAAAATACATAGGTTTACTCTTTCATACTTCTTAGTAATTTTCACTTAACTTTTCATCATATAGTGAAGCCACCCCATGTTCTCAGAATAAGAAGTGCTTTGACTGACAGAAACCTGAGATAGTCAGGATTTACCACCAGCTCCTTTAAGTCTTATATGCTTAGTCTTATAAGTGAGCTTATTTTTTGTTTCATATGTTTATATCTATCAATTTATTTGTCAAAACAAAAATAACAACTCAATAATCTTTATTCTCCATTCTGGAAAATTACTTTAAGTCACAGTAAAATGTGATTGCAATTGTTAAATGTATTTACAATAAACATCATTGATATATTGCACATATTTAAAAATTAGCACTCTAATATATAAAATAAAATACAAAAAGTCTTGGTGGGGGGTGAGATATCTGTTTAGTGATACTTCCATTCAATTAGGCTAGACTCCTTAAGAAAATATGTAGTATATTAGAGGACCAACAATGGACACATTTAATGCATGCATAGATATTTTTATACATCAGAATTCAAAATGGCAATGCTTCATTATAAAACACATTTTGGGTACCATAACTTCACTTATTGATAAATATACAATCTAACCCCTACATTTAAAGATCAGGAGAGAGATGAGAAAGACTATAAATCCAGAGGACATCTTCTAGGCATTACAGGGTAATTTTACCCATGAAATCTTACCAGAATGGTAGCCAAAACAATACCTGCATGACAACACCATTAAACATGCCAACATAAATGGAGGAAATTTTGTATCCCTGCACCTAGATGAAGAGCTAGATGGAATTAGTGGCTATCATGAGTGGAAGAATTTGTCTTTGCAAGTACAAGCCACCTGGAAGTTTATTCAATCCCAATTGATCAACCCTAAATATACATGGAGCCATAGAGTCAGTAAGTTGTATTATATGTATATGTATACATATACATATATATGCCTATATATATACCTATATACATATATAGGCATATATGTATGTGTGTTTGTGTATATACATATATATTCACATATATGCTTATATACATACATATATATAGACATATATACATACATACATAGGCATATATACACACATGCATATGTGTATATGTATGTGTATGTATATAAGTATATGTATATGTGTATGTATATGTGTGTGTGAAACAATAATAAAGAAAAAGAAATTATGAAATTCCTCCAGGCTCTACTTCATACTTTGTCTCTGTAACTCTTCCCATGGGTATATTTTTCCTCCTTCTAAGAAGGACTGAAGGCCATCCAGTGACTGTCTCACCTGGGGATCCATACCATATATACAGTTAACAAGCCCAGACACTTTTGTAGATGCCAACAAGTGCTTGCTGACAGGAGCCTGATATAGCTGTATCCTGAGAGGCTCTGACAGTGCTTGACAAATACAAAAGTGGATGCTCACAGCCAACCATTGGACTGAGCACAGGGTCCCCAATGGAGGAGCTAGAGAAGGGACACAAGGAGCTGAAGGGGTTTGCAGCCCCATAGGAGGAACAACAATATGAACCAACCAGTACCCCCCAGAGCTCCCAGGTATTAAACCAACCAAAGAATATACAAAGAGGGACTGAAGGCTTCAGCCTCATATGTAGCAGAGGATGTCCTTGTGGGACATCAATGAGAGGAGAGGCCCTTGGCCTTGTGAAGGTTAAATGCCCCAGTGTAGAAGAATGTCAGGACAAGGAAGTAGGAGTGGGATAGTGAGCAGGGGGAGAAGGGATGGGATAAGGGGTTTTCAGAGGGGAAATGAGGAAAGGGGATAAAACTTGAAATGTAAATAAAGAAAGTATCTAAATTTAAAAAAGAAATCATTAATTTGAGAAGAAATAGGGTAGTACAGAAAGATGAGAGAAGTTGATAGTGGGAGAGAGGGGAAGAAAATTATGCAAATATAATACTATAAAAATTATAAAAAATAATTAATAAAAACTTAAAATATCTTACATGTTTATACTTATAAAGAAGTGAACAGTACACTCAACAACTATTTGTAAAATTATTCAACACTGATAATGATAACAAAATGTTTTAGGCAATTATTAAATTTGGTTTTGCAGTTCAGTCTAGATTTTTCCTCCACGTTACATTTGAGACTGTTCAAAGCAACACATAAATGGCAGGAGCAAGAGGTATTTAAGCAAACTACTCATGTCAAACCTGAATACAGAAAAAAAGAGTAAAAGCAACAGAATCCCATAAGCCCATTAAAAGCTCCCTCAATGAATTAAAATCTCTGACTATTGCCTTATTGATAAAGTAACTTTAGATTGGTAACTAAGATTTTGACTTTTGTGCCTCTAGATGACATTCAAAATTTCTTTTACAGCATTATTCAACCTAAATAGTTTAATAGAATAAAAGAATGTGAACTAAAGCACATATACTTTAATATTACCTTTACAAACGCATATTCAAATGTCAGTGAGAAGAATTACATCAAATAACAACTCAAAAATGTTTACGATAGAGTTATTTAATGTGCACCATACACAATATGCATGAAAGCAATACATATGGTAAAAATATGCTAATTAGAAATAAACATTGTTTGTCATGAGAAACATCTTATCTGAAAGGGATGAAATGGATTTCTTTGAAAAAATCATAAAGAAGAAACTTTCTAAATGGAGTAATTTTTTCTGTTCTGAAATATATCTGTGAATACTCTTTAGCTCTAAAGAAAATTGAAATAAAAATCATAAGATGTATATTTTGGTGAGAAGTGATTATATCAATATAACATCATGAAGTTGTCTCTCCTTGAATAATAGAAACAGGAAAAGGAAACAAAACTATATAGAAAAAATGACTTTTCTTTTAACAGCTAAAAGGCAACAATTAAGAATGGAAAACAACCTCCTTCACACATTCAATGATCAAATCCAGACACTATTGTGGATGCCAGCAAGTGCTGGCTGACAGGAGCCTGATATAGCTGTCTCCTGAGAGGCTCTGCCAGTGCCCAACTAATAGAGAAGTAGAGGCTCACAGCCATCCATTGGACTGAGTACAGGGTCCCCAATGAAGGGGCTAGAGAAAGGACCCAAGGAGCTGAAGGGTTTGCAGCCCCTTAGGATGAACAACAATATGAACTAACTAGTACCCTCAGAGCTCCCAGGGACTAAACCACCAACCAAAGAGTACACATGGTGGGACTAATGGCTCCAGCATCGTATGAATAGCAGAGGATGGCCTGGTCAGTCATCAATGGGAGGAGAGGCCCTTGGCCCTGTGAAGGTTCTATGCCCCAGTGTAGGAAAATGCCAGGAAGTGGGAGAGGGTGGGTTGGTGATCAGGGTGAGGGAGGAGGGAACAGGGTTTTTTTTTTCTTTCTTTTTTCTTTTTTTTTTTCCAGAGGGGAAACCGGGAAAGGAGATATCATTTATCATTTGACATGTAAATAAAAAAAAAATATATATATATATATATATAAATGGAAAACAACAATAAACTACAAAGTATTTTTCTTTAGAACCAGAAGAAAATAAAAGCTTTCCTAAACTTTCCCATAAAACTTTATTCATATCTGAAAAGCAAATAATCTATGTCTCTTTTTAAAATGCTAAAAAATTAGAGGTTAAATTATTTTAGAAAACTTACTCCTTAGCGTGTCTTCTCCGAATATGAGCAGGTGACCTGCCATGCTGAATGTCATTTTCTTAATGAAAACATTTTATTAACTTACAGTGTCATTTTGTTTTAGGATAAATTGTTCCCTTTTAAAACTGCCCAAAGAACCTGTTCAATTAGATTTTGGAACCTAAAAACAAATTACTGATATAATTCTGCCTAATGAAATTATAACTATTTAATTGTCTTTTTATTTGTCGATTTTGAGACAGTCTAGTTATGTACTCCGTGTTTTCTCAAGCTCAATATGTAGCCCACACTGACCTCATACCCATGGCAATCCCCATCCCTCAGTCTCCCAAGGAATTCAACATTACAGTCATTTGATGCCTTCTGGCAGTTCAGCTCCCTTTTCTACAGAACACAAAGTGAAACAGCTGAAGACTTCTACCTTTTCTCTGGAATTTGGTTTCAGCATCCTCCTTTCTGATAAGTGCCTCTGTTGATTTCAGTTGCATTAGAGACTCATATATGTGCTACCTCAGAAAGAAATCCACTCTCCTCTGCTGCACCCCTGACTGTCATGAGAAAATCTACATGCCAAGTTGGATCCAAGAGTATTTTATATATGTGGCTTCTTTCTCAAAATGTTGTGAAATTACACTACTTTCTTAACATATTTGTGTTTTCTCATATGCTTTCCTCACACTAATAGGGGTGTACTGGCTGGTTTTGTGTGTCAACTTGACACAGGCTGGAATTATCACAGAGAAGGGAGCTTCAGTTGGGGAAGTACCTCCATGAGATCCAGTTGTGGGGAATTTTCTCAATTAGTGATCAAGGGGGTAGGACCCCTTGTGGGTGGTACCATCCCTGGGCTGGAAGTCTTGGGTTCTATAAGAGAGCAGGCTGAGCAAGCCAGGGGAAGCAAGCCAGTAAGAAACATCTCTCCATGGCCTCTGCATCAGCTCCTGCTTCCTGACCTGTCTGAGTTCCAGTCCTGACTTCCTCTGGTGATCAACAGCCATGTGGAAATGTAAGCTCAATAAACCCTTTCCTCCCCAACTTGCTTCTTGGTCACGATATTTGTGCAGGAATAGAAACCCTGACTAATACAAGGGGTGATGCTGGCATTGCTATTTAGCAGTATAATACTATAGCATATGACATAGTGTGTAGTCTATTTTTGGAAACGCAGACCTTTGCTGCATTTACTGATTATAAAGGAAGCTACTAGCTTTAGGCAATTTTGTTTATGCCTTTTATTAGATTTCCTTTTAATTTCTTACTTGATTATGTGGTAAGAGACAGTAACTTTAACATGTAAAGTGTATGTTCAGTCTAATTCTACTAAAGTTCCATGCTAAAAATACTTAGGAACTGTTGCCAAAAATCTGCAAATGTATATGAATTGCAGATGTGCTAGCTTAGGAAAAATATTGTAAAAATCATGAAGAAAATAAGGGTAATTTGGTTTTTTAAAAACCAAATACTAGAGTGTAGCATCATTCTACCAATGTTAACAAAAACCAATTTAAAGTTTAAAAAACAAATTAGAAGTTAAAGATTCACTTAGTTTGGTTAAGTCATAAAATTTACATTGCAAATCAAGACAGTAATTTTTTAAAAGTGTTACAAATATTGGCTATTTTCATAGATTAAAAAATTACCAACAACTTTTCAGAGAAACCAAATAAAATGAATTAAAATTCATTATAAACCTAAATATAAAGATGAAAAACACAAAGCAAGGTTTCAGAGAAAAGCAGGTGGATTCTTGAGTTTTTGAATTCAGCAAATATTTTTCTGAAACCATAAACTCAATGAGCTCAACACAAAAGAAATATTGATATATTGGATTATATGTTTCCCCATCCTGTTTATGAGACACAATGAAAAGATAGCCTTACACTATACAAAATTGTTGGTTATGCATTTTTCTGAGAAACTGCTTTTGTACAAATTACATAGCATCATGTCTGAGTAGCCTGATAAGGCATCAAAGAAAGAAATACACTCAACAGCAAATGGACAGAGCAAGGGAGTAGAAATGTGACACAGAGTTCTCATCAGAAAAGTGAATCCCAAACCCATTTATCATAGAAACCAAGGTTAAAACAACAACCAGGTAGCATGTTGACACGGGCCTTTAAGCCCAAGACTCCAGAGGCCAAACCCAGCCTGGACTACAAAGCAAGTTTCAAGACAACCAAGGTATTTACACAGCAAAACCCTTTCTTGAAAAAAACCAGAAACGAAAAGAACAATAAAAATATAAACAGTCTTAATACACACAATCACATGTCCATAAAAATTTCTAAAATCAAAGAGCCTTATGTCATGTGATATTTTCTAGAAATTAGTTTTGATTTATCACACATTCCTGATGATATTAATCAGTAGATATTAAAAACTACTGATCAATTTATGAAAAAGTTAGCTCTATCCACCTATGCTCTTATCTAGTGATCCAGCCCATAGTAATTAAATGCATCTGTGTAAAATCAACTGGGAATGCTTATAGCAGTTATAGTGGATAAAACTTTAAACAGCATAACATAAAGTTCTAAATAACATTCATACAATTATATTTCATTAAAAATTATCTACTAAAATATAAAGAAATATAAACAGATATCTAAAATAGTAGGCTAGCAGTAATCCAAAAAATAATACACTCTGTGTGGTTTTCTTTCTGTGACATCTAAGAGATTAGACTATTATTCCAATGTAGCTGCCTTCAGCTAAATATGAACTAGTTTTCTGAAAGAGAAGTAGGAACCTAAAGAAATAAAGGGAACCGGACGGCGAGAGGGGATTAAAATGGGACCAAGCCATGGTTATGTTTTCAGTCCACTATGTGTATTCAACTGTGTAACAAGCAGGCAAGCAGAAACCCCTCCCCCAGTCTGTCAGCATCTCATGGCCCAATCAGAATCTTCATCTTCGATCTCTGGAGGCAGGAGTTCTGGTGTAACAGGAACTTAGAGAGAGGTGTGGCTATTAGCAGGAGCTTGGAGAGAGACGTGGCTATTTGTGACAAGCAAGGTCTGAGAGAACCATCTCCTGGCTGAAGGAGGGTCACAATTCCTCCATATTTATTTAGTAAAAATTGGCTGGACTGAGGTATAAGATATATTTATGCACCATAGTCCTGCCTGGGAATGTTACAGTGGCTTGGCAACCCTGCCTGTCTTAGGTGTATATCCACTGGTCTTTTCTCTTACCCATATTTGGAAATCATGTGCAGCTAGTTTGTTTGTTTTTATACAAACCGGGCCTTTTCGGTGTTTATGATTTATAAATACAACCTCTTGGCAAGTGACCCTGTCTTAGGTTGGTGAAAGCATAAATACAACATTGGCCACAAGCCCTCACAGCATACCTTATTCCCAAATAGACCAAAGCCTCAACAAGCCAATAAGGCTTTTTCTTCATTACAATGAACAACTGCCATGGAGAGTCTCTCTGGAGTCCAGTGTGGAGTAGGGCCTGCATGCCTGTAACAAACCTGCTTGAGATAAAAGCTCAAAAGTTTAAAAGCAGCAAGCTTAACATTATCTTGAGGATGTCCCAGGCACTTCCATTGCAAATTAGCAATGCTCAGGCCCAAGGTTTGGCCTCCAGGTGTAGGGGGAAGCTGCTGTTCAGTCTCAGAAAAAAGTGGAGGCTATTTCAGCTAAGTGAACTTTGCTGACTAATAAAAATTTCTAGCCATTATTTTAGTTGAAGCTTGTTTACTAAAAAGACTCTGGATCTGTATCCACTTGACAACCAATTTTTCAGGCAGCCATCATGTTCCAACACAAACAGAGCCTCTTTCCCAGATTAAAATGGGGTCAGGACCGTACCATGTGTTAGTAAGTGGATCTCGCCATTTTACCATGGCATAAAAACTGGAAATTGTGGATGCCAATGGCAATCCGCAGCAGACTGACCTTTAGCATCAAACTGCAAAAAATATTTTTAAAACAAGCAAAGAGTGAGATATGCTTTTGGAGGTAACTTTTGAGTAGAGGGCACAATTCTCCCTCTTTTCATTATTAAAAATCAAATTTTCAAAGTGCAAAATGTACATTGAGTAATTTACTGTCTCTGAGAATTGTAAATTATCTCAGTAATATGAGTAACATTAAATTGTTGACAAAATATCTTAAATGTTTGACTGTAATAGTCAGCTCCATAATCAGTTTTAACAGATTAGGAACATTAAGTATAGAAATATAATGTAGGCAATAACCAATTAATATTTTGTTGCTTTTCACATCAAGGCAATCGCAACTTGAAAGTCTGAGAAAGAATTAATAGTCATATGTGTATGTTTTACTTTTAATTTTTAAATCAGAATTATACTTTAAAAATGCCAAATTATCATAAGCAATTGTAAGTTCTGATATATACATGTATATGTATATCAATATATAAATTAAGACTTAATTTTAGAACCTGATAAATAAATAAATACAGCACATAGTTTAATTATTTGTGTTGAGGTAGGGGGGAAATCATGAGATTAAACATGTGACTTACATATAATTTCCTCCCAAAAAAGTGGTATAGAAGTATATAGTATTATGGGATATATACATAAATTTATAGAAAATATAATAGCATGTATTTAACCAAATCTTAACAATTTGTCTTTTACATAATTTTCATTTTGTTTAAAATTTATTCTATATAATAGGCCGAATAAAAATATTTTCTATATAATAGGCCAAATATCAATATTTTGCAATCACCAATTTAAATGCTATTTGAAGCAATGAATAGATATCTCATCAGGTTTTAAGAGATGCTTTTAAAATATATTTATGATTTTATTACATAATTTTTATTAATATCACTACAACTTTATAATAAGATTAAAACGTTACTTTGAATATGAGAAAAGATAAATTTATATTAATGTTCTATTTTGACAAAGAGTTGCTGTGGGCATATTTAAAACCCCAAACATTTGATTATAATAGCAATTGTTTACAGAAGCTTTCTTTACTTTCTATAAAAAGCTTTGAGTCTCTCAAGGCCTATGTCTTGTGATGAGCTTAAGGAAAGGCCTTAGTCAAAAGCAATTTGAAACAACTCATCTTTTCTTACTCACTACAAATTTTCTTGACATAACTGAGGCTTAAACATTGAAAAAATATTGCCTCTGAAACTTTCTCTAGAGTAGCTAATACTCGTTTGTAAAGCTCATAGTATGAGAGTAAAGGTATTGAAATTCCCAATTAGAGGGGTTAGATAACAATCAACATACAATGAAATATTCAAAGTCCTAGCTTCTTGTATTGAAGCAGAGACAAAAGATTATAAGGCTTCTAGCCCTTTTTAAAGGCAAATTTTTCTAATGATTACAAACTCACCAGAAGCAAAATATTTAAAATTATCATAGCTTTATATGAAATAGCCAGACCAGATTGTAATGCTATAATAAATTTTATGGTCTCATTGACTTTTTATAAATTTTAAAAT
The DNA here is from genome assembly GCF_008632895.1 of Mastomys coucha. Classification (NCBI taxonomy): domain Eukaryota; kingdom Metazoa; phylum Chordata; class Mammalia; order Rodentia; family Muridae; genus Mastomys; species Mastomys coucha. The sequence continues at coordinate 203,041,525 of NW_022196905.1, forward strand.
CAAAGCTA
>NW_022196905.1:203042256-203079698 GCF_008632895.1 Mastomys coucha
TTGAGTTCCTTGTGGAATGTGGGTTGTTCTTCCTGTATTCCAAACTTCTGGGCTAATAACCACTTATGTAATATTAAGCCATCAAGAACATTACCTTTATCGCCTGGTAATTGGCCTGCAATTTAAAGCATGGCTGCTAGATGGCACTAAGCAATTGCAAAACTCTAGTTGGAGACTGTTGGCCAAGCCAACTGTCTGGCATGCAAAAAGAGAGTGTGAAAGACTATGGTGGGGAGCTGGGACCTTCTTCACTGGACAGGGCGGCAACACTCCGGCCTCCCAGTAGAGCAGAACCTGGGCCGTGCCAGGGCGGGAGGTCAAGGGCAGATGGCACTCTGAGGCTCAGATTTTTTGCGAGGGTTCGCCAACTCCACAGGAAAATTTCCCTGTTAGGTCTTTTGGGAAGTGAGAAAAAAGAAGACTACCCTGGGAACAGCAGGGCCCCTCTGCCTCCCAGGAGTCACCCTGTGCCCTGCGTAGCCATCTTAACCCTGCACAGCTTAGCACAGCTCTGCAAACAGGGGATGAGTCACACCGCCAGCCACACCTCCAGCTTGGAATGGCCTCTTCCCTGCAGGGCTCTCACCGGGGCTGGGCTCTTGCCATCAGCCACCGCCTGCTTTCCTGCCTCCTTTCTCGCACGGGGAGGAGGGAGTGCCAGGCCTGTGCCACCATGTTGCCTGGATCATGCCATATATAAGCTAACCCTTTGTTTTTCAGCGGGGGGGAACTTAACTCAGCCTCCGCTGTATTTTAATCTTCTTTTATTTTCAACACAAAACACAGAACCACAATCATTCTTACCACAAGACAAAGTCAGACACAAACCGACATGTAGACACATTGGTGCACCAAGTATAACACAGAGTTAAGACTAGGAATTTCTCCTTAATGAGCCAAAGAGAAAGCAAGAAGTCTCTCGCCATCTCTCTGTCTCTGGGATAGCTCTGAAATCCACTCTTTCTCTTTTGATCTCTCTATATCTATACATATATTTTGTTTTGTTTTTGTATTTTACTATTTTTATGTATTTTTATTTTGTTTATGCCCTATCCCTCTCACTTAAATAAAGTTCTTTGACTATGGACAATTGCCTAATAAAGTTTTCGATTCTGACTGTTGCTACTAAATCCTAAGTGAGGACCACACTGGGCCAGTGTATTCTCAACTTAGCTGTGCTGGACACATTTTTTTTTTATTTCTGTTTCCTGTGAAGCTTCACCAGGTAGCACTGTTCTTTATTTACCTCCTCATTTCCAGCTCCATTCGTTGGGCCCCAATCTATTGCTGTCTGCAGCTAAATACGAATGGGTTTTCTGGAAGAGAAGTAAGAACCTAAAGAAATAAAGGGAACCGGATGGCAAGAGGGGATAAAAAAATGGGACCAAGCCATGGTTATGCTTTCAGTCCGCCATGTGTATTCAACTGTGTAACAACCACTCAGGCAGAAACACCTCCTTCAAGTCTGTCAGCATCTCAGGGCCCAATCAGCATCCTCATCTTTGGTCTCCGAAGGTGGGAGTTCCAGTGTAACAGGAACTTGGAGAGAGACTTGGCTATTAGCAGGAGCTTCATGAGAGGCCTGGCTATTTGTGGCAAGGCAGGGTCTGGGAGAACCAGCTTCTGGCTGGAGGAGGCTCACATTCCCAGGGCGGATAAAAATTAAAACTTCAAAGTAGATTTAAAGATCATAGAATTTTTCTTATTAGACATGAAATTTTTTTTAACTTTTTTTTTATTGGCTTGGTTTGGTTTGGTTTGGTTTGGTTTTGGTTTGGTTTAAATATTTACAAAGCTATTAAATTATGTTACCAGAAAAGTTGAAGAGTCTTGCCAGTGTTATAACATGTTTCAGAAGATCTAGAGTAATTTCTTGGGTTTCTTAGCCTTCTTGATAAAAAGAAAAAAATATTATTTAAAAATAAACACAGAAGAATAGTTGAAGACACTTTTATTGGAATTTAAAAGACAAACCTCTAAGTGGGCAAGCTGTAACAGACTCTAGTGCTAAGGTAGAAGAAGGGAGTGGAGTGAGCCGTTTCATTTAACTTTGAGCCATTTGTTTGATAGGAAGCCACAAAGTAGGAAGGAATTCTGTAGAGAAAGAGATGAAATCTCAAGTGCCAGCTGAAGCATCCTTAGACTCAGATTAGCACCAAAGGGGTGGTGCTTTTTTTTTTTTTTAATCAAACCTCAAAAGTATAGGAAAACCCAATAGATTGTATACTTGGAGACTAGAATTCTGTGAGGGAATTTTTTTTTTTCACTAAAGGGATAATGATTTCCCCGATCTCTTTAAGGAATCATGGTTGTCTCTCTTCCCTGAATGTTAGTTTTTGTTTTACCATGTTGATTTACATGTACAACTGAAATGTTAGATTTCCATCCAGGCCAGAAATTCTATTGTATGGACCAGAAGCAAAGTTTCCCTTAATAGACCTTAAAGTGTGACTCTCTAAATAGACATAATTCCTAAGATGAATAACTAAACAAAAAAATTCACTCATGTGCGTGCACGCATACACACACACACAGCTTTGATATTTGGGGCTATTGTCTAACCTCCACGTGGTTAACCTACCTCCTGACAATAATCCTGAGTTATTACTTACTAAACCCTATATTCTATCTAGGCTGCTCTGGACCCAGACTGCTGCCCTCTCCAAGCTCCTTCACATGGCAGCCATGCCTCTCTGTCCTGCACTCTTCTCAGGCATGGCAGATCTCCTGCCTCTGTCTGCCCTGACTATCCATTGGATGACAGCATCTTTATTTAACAATCACAACAAACTAGGGGCAGGGTCCCTCAAAGCCTTACATATGGATGTGCTGACTCTCTCCAGCAAAATTCAGGGACCAAAGTTAACATTAGAATACAAGAAGCATTATGCCAAACCCACTACATTTCCCCCTTTTTTGTTCAATTAAAGCGGCTCTTTTCTCTTAGATATAAATTGAACACAATAATAACAATTATGTAAATTGTAATGTAATTATTATATACATTTAAAAAGTCTAGGTCATCATGATTGTGAATTTACATAAGGAATTCTATCAACTCTCTTAACATAAAGAGTTTACAATTATATGCTTGAATTTTGTTTGAATTTAACTTGCATTACCATCCGAAAACCATCCTTTCAAATGTAGAACATTATTTTTAATGCTAAACAATTTAAGTTCAATTTTGAAACTATAATTAGCATTTGACCTCATCAGAGATCTGAGAAGGAATTAAATATTACCTAAACATGTAGGAAACACAAAGACATAGCTTTCCAAGCTTATACAAATTGTCGAGACAGCTGACTGCCTGGAAAGTCCCTGATTTTCCTTAAGACGTTGGAGTATATGTAAGCAAGTCCTGTTCTGTCCTACTAATTGTCATGTGCCTCTCTGTTCCTTAAACCCACTACCATTTGCCTACCCAGGCCCTAATGATCCAGGTGTCTATGATCAGCTTGGCGAATCCCAAAGCCTTGTCTACAATTCATATCCTCATTATGATCCTGACCTCTCCCGGAAAATTACTGCCCTTTGCTTTCTCTTATACTGTCGGCTTATTTGTTTTTCACCACACTTACTAGCCTCTGTAATGAAAAACAAAAACATTTTATATTCTCTACCCATTGCTTGTTTTGCTTCCTTCTGATTATATTACTTTATAAGTCTTAGAAAGCTGTGTGCTTTATTGGTTATTTTTACTTGCATGTAGGAAAGGGCAGTGAAAGTGGATACAAGACAGCAATTTCATTCCTCTTCTTGTCCTTTTATTCTGTGGTTTGTGTGTGTGTGTGAGTGAGTGTGTGTGTGTGTGTGTGTGTGTGTGTGTGTGTATCTTATATGTATTTGTGCCATGTATACTTGCTGATATTCACGTTCATGGGCCAGATGTTAATACGCAGCTATCTGTGGCTCTATACTTAATATTTTAAGACCAGATCTCCATTGTACCTGAAGGCTGCCATTTGCCTAAAATGGCTGACCACAGATCTTACAAGATCCATTGCTAGAATGATAGACATATGCTAACACATCAATCTTGGGCTGCCACACCTGTTTTTTTTTTTTTCCTGTGGTTCTTGGAGTTCAGTCTTAGATCTTCAAGTTTGCTAGGTAAACAATTTTCCCACTGAATCATCTTCTAAACCCAGCTTCTTTCATCCCATGTTACCCTACACAAATAAGATACAACCTGTAAATTGTAACATATACTATTTTTCAAGGTGAATCATCAAGCGGTGTCGAAGGGTTTATCAGCATAGCTTCCCTTCTCATTATCCCTTCTTTATTCTCAGTTTCTCTCTCCTCACTTTTTTATATTCTCATTCTTTCCTCTTTGCCTTTTTCTTTTTCTCTGGTTATAGAAAATGTTTCCACCTAACAATTCTCACAGAAAAAAAAATATCTGCCTCAGTACTTCTCTGAAAATAAACATGAATGGAAGTAAAAAAAAAAAAAAAAAAGAACAGAATTTCTTCATCACTGCACTACCAGATGATTTCCCAGGAGTTCACTTTGCAATTTTGGCAGCATTACTCAATGAGAACATCATTTCACTGGATAACTTCATTAACACAGGTAATTTTGTCTTAAATACATGCTAAAAGATCATATTTTGCATGTTAATATGTAAGATATTACATATTTATCTAAATATTTTTATATGTTTGTGGGTACACATTTGTTTGGTTATTATATACATTTGTATATTTCTTTGTGCAAAGATGTTGATTCTGTGCATCTTTTTTCATCATCTCCATTACATTTTCTGAAACAGAGTCTCTCTGTGAATCAATAACCTGCTAATATGGCTAAGCTATTGTTCAAAAATAAATATCTCCATGTATCCACTTACAGCTCACTGAAATTAAAGGCAGGCCACTACTTTTACTCAATTTTTAAAATTTACTTTTATTTTTTATTTAAGAATGCTTTGTCTATATACAAATATATATATGTATACATACATATGTATGTGTGTATATATATATGTATACATACATATATATGTATATATATATACATATATATATATGTGTGTGTGTGTGTGGCATACCATATGCTTGCAATGCTCTCACATGTCAGAATATGCCATTGCATCATCTAGAACTGGAGATAGAGGTGGTTGTTGGTCATTATGTGGAAGCTAGGGACTGAACTCTGTTCCTCTGCCAGGGAAACAGTGTTCTTTTAACAACTGAGCCATCTCCCCAGCCTTAGACTTCCCAATTTTGTATATAGGTTTTGGGACTCCTAGCTGCCTCCACCACATATACACACACAGACACACACACACACAGACACACACACACACACACACACACACACACACACCAATCACCCACCTATATCTTTAGACCAAAATTATTTTCACTTTTCATACATTTTCACTTTTTATTACTCAACATAATGCATCAAATTTGTTTCTTTCATCATTTTTAGTTATCCTTTGACATTTGTATATAGGCCAGTAATATACTAAACTGTTAGGTAAAACAATGTAAGCATTTCATAATTCAGGTAGAAAATATAGACATCAAGAAGTAGAAAAACCATTTAAATGTAATGGTTTATTTCCTAAGTTATAAAAAATTGATAAAATGTTTTTCTGATCTTCCTAAAAAAAAATTAACAAGCAAAGTGAAAAAAAAAAAGGAAAAAGAGGCCACAAATTTAAGGGAGATTGGAAGGGCTATATAGGTGGGCTAGGGTTAAGAAGGAAAGTAAAAAATGAGAGGCTAGTAAGGGGATGCCCACTTAAATGTTAATTACAGTGTTTATTATCTATGCTATTTGATCCATGTTTACTTGGGTAAATTAAACTTTGGTTTTCATAGTATTAATCTGGTAATTGGTAGTGGGTGACTTGATCATTATATGTTCCAAAACTGAAAAAAAAAGTTGGAAAATACAGATGAATGTTGGAAATGCCTTTAAATGCCATGAAAAATAGAAGACACAGGAATTCACGCTGAATGCTTGACCTTTGATGTCTCTGTGTTTATGTACTGGTTGTGTCACAATACTGTGAAGGACATCACAATAGAAAAACAGTTTGAACCACATAGCACAAGAGCATATCAATGCAGAGGCTATTTTTAACTGAGGATGGAAATCCATAAACTCCAAACTTGACAAAGTCTCTAATTTGTTCAGCAGCTTCAAGAAATGAAATCAGGGCTGGAAGTAGTTGAATCTACTCTTTGTCGCTGAAATTAGAGACCTTGAGGTTTATAATTAGTGCTCTCTGTGTGTGACTACAAGTAAAGTCAGGGATCCCTGAAGGACACAATTGGAATTTTTCAGTCTCTGGAAACAAAGGAAAGCACAGTTCCACCCCCAGGTACAGAAAGAATGATGCTTCCTAAAGCATTCTTGTCAAAAGTACATACACTGATTATCTCAAAAAGGTCATTGGACCCTTTTGACACATCCTTCCACCATTGAGTCACAATAATGAAAAACAAACAAAAAAACAAACAAAAAACCCCACAAAAACCAGCTTTCATGTGCTCAAGGCCTCCCATAAGATGAGCTTTTTAAAATAGCTTCCTGTAGTTTGATAAGCATTTTTAAAGTAATTGTAATTAAGAGAATGTTTTTTTTCTAAAATGCTACAATATGTATGCTAGACCAAATAACTCATGTTGTACCTATGACAGTTTGTTCAGGAAATGCATATACTAACCCATATGCACATATATCCTTACAAACATTGAAAAATTTTTAAGTCAAATACTAATTAGAAAACCAAATTATTACCCTAAAAATTTTAGAGTGAATTTGTACTGGGATGGCAATCAGAAGTAAAACCTGCTGAAATCCATATCCCCTGCTTTTACCTCAATGGCAGTCACATTGATTCAACACCCTGGCTTTGTAGAGGCTTGACCACATGTCAACAAGAGCTTAATGAGAGAAAGATGTGTTTCAAATAGCCAACAGCTTCAAAAAGCTGTAAAAGAAAATCAACAAATTAGAATTATTCTACGGTTTCATTATGTTTGTGACCACACATCATTAGATCTATCAATACTCAAGCTTTCATTAAAACCACAAACAGGAGCTTCTCTGTGATTAAAATGAACAAGTCTCATTCAAGAGTAATTTAGCATGTGACTCTTCTCAAAATACAATTTTGCTATGTTGTTAACAAGATTTTATTTTAGTTTATGTGTCCTGAGACTCTGTTACATTTTTGTGAGAGTTTTGTGGTACGTGCTGGCATCATGTGATTAGTCATGAATGAGTAAACTTCAATAATAAATGTCTTTTTTTATTTGTCAGAATCTCTTACATATTATTCATATCTCATCTCTTAAAGTGACTCATCTTCCTCTTCCTTATCTATTTTTATGTTCTCATTATCATTTCCTTCTACACTCAACAGAGTAAGTGTATTGGAATAATAAAGAAAAAATTACCAAGTATAACCTGCTAAATAAATTGCATTAACAATTGCTTTTGCCTAAGTTAATTTGATCCTAAAATACCAGTATTCAACTTCATAGTTGAGTTGCATTTAGATTAAAGCATCCTTTAATATGTATTAGTGAAATCAGAATTTTATATAAGGGGAGATGATTGGCATGTACATTTTTCTTATGTATCAATATAATTTCAACAGATAATATTTTAATTAGATAATTTAATAAGATAATTATACATTCATCTTCAACAGGAATCATTGTGAAAGTAGAGAAATAAATGTTATGATGATATAAATTGAAGAGGAATGTATTAGGTTCATGTCTGCAAAGTTCACAAAATTTACAGAGAACCAAAAAACATTTTGAAATTGTTTCAGGATCAGATCTCTGGAAAGGAAAACTAACATACTACTATCAGTGCCAGCAAGATTTCCTCAGTGTGTAAAGGTGTCATAAAACCCAAACTTGATCCATAGGCCCCACTTTGTGAACAGAGAGAAACTATTCTCCAAAATTTTCCTCTGAGTTCCACATGTATGCTATGTCCATGGAATTCATGTGCATAAAAATAGACACAAGAAAGGAAAAAAATTAATAACAACAACAACAATAATAATAATAATAATAATAATAAATAATGATAATATATCCTCAAACTATGTCTGGATTGCATCCATTATTGTCTGTTGATAAATGGATAGCATTTTCTGAAAGTGACTCCGAAAACATACTAGATAAGCTCCCAAATTGACAAATATGATAGTTAAAATGCTTTTATATACAAAAAAATAAAAAATAAATCAGTTGAACAGTGAGACAGCTGAGTGGGAGACAAGCCTTCTGTGTTGTACTTTATACCAGGGCTATCTTCTAAAATATGTTTTAAAAAACTGTAAAATTAAATGTAAACTCTCGAAGTCTTCCAGTCACTAAGTGAATTAATGAATTAAATATTTGGTTGTCAAAGTAAATACACGATTTAACTGTAAAGTGTCCTCAGCTATCTCATTAATGTAAATTAAAATTACCTTGAGATTATATGGCAACACAGTCATAATAGGAACATCAAGAAAAGAACCAGAAGCCCTAATAAGGATGTGAGCAGGAATGGGAACTGGTGCAGTCTCTATGGATATTAGTGTGGTGTTTAATAAGAAATATAAAACAGAAGTATGGTGACTTGCTTCTTACCTGTATTGTTGTACTATTCACACTAACTGAGACATAGACCACCCCAGATACCTAAAACAGATGGCTGGATACAGAACATGAAGTACCCATGCAGAGTGGAATTTTAGTCAGCTGAAAAGTGCAAGAAATCACATTTACTGGACTGAACTAGAAATTATAATATTAAGCACAGTAACTTAAGCCCAGAAAGACAAACACCATGGTTTTTCTCAGAATTTAGATACTAGATTTTAATTTTCATGTGTTTGTACATGGGGAGTGTAGTAGGTAGGCCTAATGCTGCTTGTGTTCTAAGGTCAATTGTTTCCACTAAAACTATTTGCCCAGAAAACAGGAGAGTCCATAAGTAAGATACTGAGGGACCCTGCCCCAAGTAAATTCTGATTGGTAAATAAAGATGCCAACAGCCAATAGCTGGAAAGGAGAGACATAGGCTGGGTTTAGATTTCTCAGGCTTGAGAACACAAGGAGGAGGGAGAAGGAGAAGGAGCTGTCACGGGATTGAGAAGCAAGAAGTCTCCATGGGATAAGGCCCAAGAGAACATGGCCCAGAGGTCTGACTAGTTGTAGCTAAGAACAGCCCAGATGAAACATAGTAAGTAATAACTTGGTTTATGGATAAGAAGTAGATTCTATCAGCATCGAGGGTAAGCAGTTGGCCAGCTATTGTGCTGCCTATTAAAATATAAAGTGTGTGTTTGTGTGTGTGTGTGTGTGTGTGTGTGTGTGTGTGTGTGTCTTTCATCCAGGAACACAAGTGGTCTGAGGTGGGAAGAAACCCCATGACAGGATTTTATTAATTTTTCACTACAGGGTAATATTAATCATTAAACTACATGAAAAGAGGAAAAATAAGTTTTAAGGAAAAAGAGATAGGAAAAGGGAAGATGACCAACCAAAGAGGCATAAAAATGAGATGAAAAAGGACAACAAAGGGAGGAGTGAGGCCCAGCAGTGAGGGGAGAGAAGGCTGGAAAATACAAGTAGGCATTAAAATCTCATAATGAAATCATTTTAAGTCTATATTTAAAGGAGCTAAAACTGTATACAAAATAATTTACCTTGAACTTTTTGTTTGTTAGGGAAACAAAAGTCAATTATTATCTGGCAAGAGGGAATCTGTAAAGGTGAGGGCTACTACTATCACATCCTTATGTTTCCTCACAGCCACACTGTAGAATCCACTGGACTCCTGGCATGGGCCTGTGCCATGGGATCTGGGACAGCTGTTATTGCATTGTGGTTCTGAATGCTGCTCCCACGGTGATCCTCAGTGCAGTGCAGAGCCTAGGACATTTCTTGAACAATTTCAATTTTGTAATTTTTATATATTTTTGCAAATTTTATCATAAAAATATTAAGCAAAAAATATAGCAAATGCTATAATGTATATGAACATTGAGTTTACTCATGGAGACCATGCTTTATATAATTTCACTTACATAAAATGTTAAGAATAGAAAACTCATAAATACAGAAAATATCATTGGTTACTAGAGACTAGAGTCCAAGGAAAATAGATCATAACTACTAATGGATGTATGATCTTTGAGCAGGGGTAAGTATAAAATGTTTTTAAATTAGTTGTAGAAATGTGTGCTGGAAAAGTATATTAAGAATATTTATATTCTAAATAATTCATTTTATGATGTATCATTTGCAACTATCCTACTAGCAAGAGGTGTTATAGTAATGGTGGCTCAGAGCTTGTGGGGGTAGCCAACCAATGACTGGTCTAGCTTGAGAGCCAGGCCAAGAGAAGGAGCTCATATTTGGAACTGCCTGAATAGCTAGGAACTGCAGTCTGGATGGCCCAGAGTTCTATGGTAGAACCAAACTTAACTGGCAAAAATAAAAAATTAGTGAAATTATTCCAAGTTATATTCTGCTATAATTATATGTTGGTGCCTAGCTCAATATGAGTATATATTGGGTTTTCTCCAGGAACTAATGAGATCAGATGAACAGAAGCCCAGACAAACATAGGCAAAACTCAGGGAATCTCATAGAAGAGAAGAAAGGATTGTAGGGTTCACAGACACCAGTAGAATACATCCCCCCCAAATCAACTAAGTATGCTCATAGGGACTCCCTGAAAATAAAGTGATTATAGAGCCTACATGGGTCTACACTAGGTCCTCTGAATATATGTCATAATTTAGGTTGGGTTTTTTTGTGGGACTCCTCACAATGGAAGTGGAGGTGCCTCTGACTCTTTACCTGCTCTTGGGACCCCTTTCCTCCCACTTGATTGCCTCCTCCAGAGTTTAATATGAGAATTTGTGCTTAGTCTTATAACTTGCTATACAATATTTGGTTCATATTCCTGGGAGGCCTGCTTTTTTCTGAAGGAAATGGAGGAGCAGTGGATCTGGGGTTGAGGAGAGGTCGGAGGAAGAGTGAGAAGAGGAGGCTAAAGTTAGGGTGTATTGTACCAAAGAAGAATGAACAATGAGACAAAAGTAATATAAACTCATGATTTTCTGTTGTACATGGACAATAAAATATTGTACACAGGACTATTAGAGATACCTAACTTGTTTTTCATAAATTTTAGATATAGAAGTTAAAAATTTGGTCATATTTTGATCTCAGTAGCCTTTCAGCTTGGTTATAGTTTAGAAGCAGAGACCCTGCTTGAAGATACTGAAAAAAACTAAAATTGTTTTCTATTCAAAAACATTCAGGTTCAGTGTCACTGATAAGATTTTAGGGAAAAAAGATAAAGAATATCATCACAGGAAATCAAAAGTGAGAAATATTTCCCAACTTTTGTCTTAGAAGTCACTTAGTAAAGCAGCTATTGCAACATTGCTGCCACTTAATGCAGAGAACTTGACAGATGCTTTACCAGGCATAATTTTGCTAGGCAGTGTTCTTTGTGTCAAAAGAGAAAGTGGGGGAAATTAATTAATTTCAATGTCTTATTTTCACATAATATGTGACAGTATCAGAAAAAAGTTCAGTGAGAGGTCATTCTTTCTTGGCCTGGAAAACATTTCTATTAATTTTTCTATCATTGGATGCACAAGTTAATGGAAAAAAAATCCCCAGAAACACCTGTACACCTTAATTACTTTTGTATTATGCATAAAAAGAAAACAAAAAGGAATTTAGAAACTGGAAACTATAAAATGCTACTTGTAACAGATGACAAATGGGGAATTAGGCAGGAAACCTATTTAACAATTGAACAAATATTGAGTCCTTCCCACTCCTCTCCTGCTCACTGCCTGTAGCACCAAAGGTACTATTCTATACATAGTAACACTGGAGTCTTCTACTTAACACTAACTAATAATTAAATTCAGACACGGAGTCTTCCTGATGTTTTTATAAAATCCTTCTGGAATGTTTTTAGCTTTTATTCAGATGTTAAATTTAAACTGAGATTATCAGTATAGGAAGAAAGTCTTACTTTAAATAAATACAGTAAATTCAAGCCCACATTCTTTTCAGGAACTCACCATTTAGAACAATATACATTCTCTCACTGTCTCTTTGAATTTTCTTAAAGGATAAACCCTACTGTTACTTGTGAGCTATGTGCAAGAGCCTGTGTGCATCTCCAAACACACAGTTTGTTTCTTTATATATTGTGTAACCAAAGCATTGGGTGCTACATCTTTCTATATCTTCAGCCAAGAAGCAGTCTTATAGTTAAACAAAATATTCACTAGTGCATTTAAAGATAATTTTGTCAATTGTCCCAAGAATTGAAGTGAAAGATAGAGTCCTACGTGCTCTAAGGTGCCTGCAATGTGAAACACTGGTGATAAATCTAGAAGATTCATTGTTCTGACAAGGACAAATATTATGCAGTTGTTGTCAAGTTTTTTTTTTTTTTTTAAACAGACAACAATTAAGAGTACAGAAAAAAAGTATAATGTGGTAATCTAAAGCTTTTACAAGATTAGGATTGAGATTATATTATTATATAGGTGAAGGTGAAGGTTTTCAAAAGGTGAAGTTAAACTAAGAACCATGAGTTAGGTGGCCTTCGCGGAGATTAAACCTGAGTAGGGAGGCCTTGGTGTTGGTTTCTTCCTGTCCCCTAAAGCACCCAGGACTGCATCATGGACTTTCAGCACCGACCTGGAGGCAAAACTGGGAGTGGGGGGTGTAGCCTCCTCCTCCGAGAGCAACCGGACCAGAGAGAGCGCCTGCAGCAACTGGCCCTGGAAACCATCGTCATCAACAAGGACCCGTATTTTATGAAGAACCACCTGGGATCCTATGAGTGCAAACTCTGCCTGACTCTGCATAACAATGAGGGGAGCTACCTGGCCCATACCCAAGGGAAGAAACATCAGACTAATTTGGCCCGGTGAGCTGCCAAGGAGGCCAAAGAAGCCCCCACCCAGCCTGCACCAGAGAAGGTCAAGGTGGAGGTGAAGAAGTTTGTGAAGACTGGCCGCCCTGGCTACAAAGTGACCAAGCAGAGGGACACAGAGATAGGCCAGCAGAGCCTGCTGTTCCAGATTGACTACCCTGAGATTGCAGAGGGTATCATGTCACGCCACCGCTTCATGTCTGCCTATGAGCAGAGGATTGAGCCCCCAGACCGCCGCTGGCAGTACCTGCTGATGGCTGCTGAGCCCTATGAGACCATTGCCTTCAAGGTGCCTAGCCGGGAGATTGACAAAGCTGAGGGCAAGTTTTGGACCCACTGGAACAGAGAAACCAAGCAGTTTTTTCTTCAGTTCCACTTTAAGATGGAGAAGCCCCAGGCACCTCCCAGCCTCCCAGCAAGACCCCCAGGCGTCAAGCGGCCCCCCGCCCCCACTAATGAATGGACTGCCTCCTCGCCCACCACTCCCTGATGCCTTACCCCCACCTCCACCTGGTGGCCTGCCTTTCCCTCCTATGTCCCCCACTGGGCCTGCTCCCTCTGGGCCCCCTGGACCTCCCCAGATGTCCCCACCAGCTCCTGGGGTACATCCCCCCAGTCCCGGTAGTACACCCACCAACATCTGGAGTCCATCCCCCAGCTCCTGGGGTACACCCCCCCAGCACCAGTGGTCCATCCACCAACATCTGGGGTCCATCCTCCAGCCCCTGGAGTGCACCCACCAGCCCCTGGAGTGCACCCACCAGCACCTGGAGTGCACCCGCCAGCTCCAGGGGTCCACCCACCAGCTCCAGAGGTCCACCCACCAGCTCCAGGGGTCCACCCACCAGCTCCAGGGGTACACCCTCCTCCATCAGCTGGAGTTCATCCTCAGGCTCCAGAGGTCCACCCCCCTGCTCCTGCAGTCCACCCTCAAGCCCCTGGCGTACACCCCCCAGTCCCTGGGATCCACCCTCCGGCACCAGGGGTACACCCTCAGCCTCCTCCCGGAGTCCACCCTGCTGTCCCAGGGGTCCACCCACAGCCTCCAGGGGTTCACCCCTCAAATCCCGGGGTGCACCCTGCTCCTATGCCACCCATGCTAAGACCCCCACTCCCCTCAGATGGCCCTGGGAACATGCCTCCCCCTTCCCCAGGCAACTGAGCAGTCCCCCCAACCAGCCTCTGTTGTCTGTGTGGTCTTTCCCCATGGCCAGTCCTTGAAGGTTTTCTATTTTGTCCTGTCGTGGGCCTATTAAACAGCCTCCCCCATTTGGAAAAAAAAAAAAAGAACCATGAGTTAGATGAGAGAATTCACTTCAGTGATGATTCACATAAATAAAGTTTCATGGACTATTTGTGAGGAAAGGGAGAGCCTGCCTTGAGATTCTCTGGGAAGAAAACATCATTTTAACTATGGTATGATTCTAAGGCTAGACATGATGTTCTAAGGCTAAACCAATGATGTTGGGTTTATAATATACTAACTTAAATTTCAATATTTTACTTAAGAGAGATTCTATATGATTTATAATATCTGCAAAATATAAAATAATTATTGTTTGTGTTACGTGTATATACAGAACTTAATTAATCATCAAACATAAGAAATTATAAAATGTGTATAAATCTATAGGACCGTGAAAGGCAGCCTTTTTCTGGTTGAGCTAGGTTGGAACCCCACCCCCACCCCCGCAACTTCTCCTGTACCCCCTACCCCACCTTGACCCTGCAGGGTATAACTGGGCAAGGAACAGTAGGCATTTTGCCACACTCCTGTACACCAGGCTCCTGGCAGGAGGCTTCAGCTCTCCATAATTTTGTGGCTATCAGTCACCTAAGGGCAACACCCCAAGCCCCTCCACAGGAAGAGGACTTGACCTGTGGTCACTAGCCTCAAGACAGATCTCCATTTTAATGAGACACTTAAAGATCTGGAAGCTTAGCCAATAAATGTCCCTTCCCAGACACTCCTCCCTGCAAAAGGTATTTAACCTCAGGCCTGCCTTGAGAAAGCGGGATATGGTTTTATTCACCACCAAGACAATACATGCCTGAAAACCATGGACTGTCTCTTTTCATTGGAATCCACTGTGGGGAGCAATGGAGCAGGCCTTCACCTAAAGGGCCAACCACCTAGTCTCCCCCTCTCCCATTCACAGCCCCAACCAAACCAAGCCACCCTCTGAACAAGCCAAGGACTCTCAGCTCTCCCCTCCTTTCCCTTCAGCCCCAACTAGATCCTACCTCCTGTACTCCACTCCATTCTCAGCTGTTCTGAGGCTCCCAGAGGTGCATGGATGCTAAAGTATCTGAGAACCATGGCTCTGGCCTCCATGCAGACCCAGGGGCCCCTGAGCCAGCTCCTACAGTCCCCGGGGATCTCAAACTGTGCTCTCCTACCCCAAGAGCAATAAACCCACTCGATAATGAATGAACCCAGCTGAGAGATGCATCACATATATCCACTTCCTTCTTCCTTTTTTATTTTACTTTTGTAATTTACTTTCAATGTAACCCATTTTTCTTTGGCAGTACATAAGACTGAAAACTACTTTCTTTTTTAATTAGATATTTTCTTTATTTACATGTAAATTTCTCCTTTCCCAGTGTCCCCTCCAAAAAACAAAGAAACAAACAAAAACAACAAAAACAAACCCCTGTTGCCTCCCCCCTCCCCATGCCTGCCACCCCACCCTCTCCCACTTATTGGCCCTGGCATTCCCCTACACTGGGGCACAGAACCTTCACAGGGCCAAGGTCCTCTTCTTCTATTGATGATCAAATTGCAATCCTCTACTATACACATGCTGCCAGAACAATAAGACCCACCATGTGCAGTCCTTGGTTGGTGGTTAAGACCCTGGGAGCTCTGAGGGTACTAGTTAGTTCATATTGTTGTTCATCCTAAGGGGCTGCAAACCCCTCAGCTCCATTGGTCCTTTCTCTAACTCCTTCACTGGGTACCCTGTACTCAGTTCAATGGATGCCTGTGAGCCTCTACATCTGTATTAATCAGGTACTGTCAAAGCCTCTCAGGAAATAGCTATATTTAGGCTGGCTTGCCCTTCCTTCAGTCTCTGCTTCATAGTTAATCTCTGCAACTCCTTCTGTGGGTATTTGGTTCCCCCTTTTAAGAAGGAATGAAATGTCCACCTTTTGGTCTTCCTTCTTCTTGAGTTCCTTGTGGTTTGTGGGTTGTTCTTCCTGTATTCCAAACTTCTGGGCTAATAACCACTTATCAGAGAGTGCATACTGTGTTTGTTCTTTTGTGATTGGGTTACCTCACTCAGGATGATATTCTCCAGATCCATCCATTTCCCTAAGAATTTCATAAATTTATTGTTTTTAATAGCTGAGTAGTACTCCATTGTGTAAATGTACCACAATTTCTGTATCCACTCCTCTGTTGAGTTACATCTGGGTTGTTTCCAGGTTCTGGCTATTATAAATAAGGCTGCTATGAACATGGTGGAGCATGTGTCCTTATTACATGTTGCAGTATCTTTTGGGTATATTCCCAGGAGTGGTATAGCTAGATCCTCCAGTAGAACTATGTCCAATTTCTGAAAGAACTGCCAAACTGATTTCCAGAGTGGTTGTACCAGTTTGCAATCACACCAGCAATGAAGTAATGTTCCTCTTCCTCCACAACCTCTCCAGCATCTGCTGTCACCTGAGTTTTTTATCCTAGCCATTCTGACTGGTGTGAGGTGGAATCTCAGGGTTGGAAAACTACTATTTTCATTTCAGCTTTATGGAAATAAAAATATATATCCCATTTTCCACTCAAAAGGAGACAGATTATTTGGTAGTTTATTTATCTTGAGATTCAGTTAACTTTATTCAATGCCTTAGTTAGGGTTTCCATTGCTGTGAAGAGACACTATGACCAAGCCAAAGTTTATAAAGGGAACCATTTTATTGGTGCTGGCTTACAGTTTGAGAAGGGTTAGTCCATTATTGTCACAGCAAGAAGCAAGGTAGTGTCCAGGCAGACAGGGTGCTAGAGAAAGAACTGAGAGTTCTAAATCTCGATCTGAGGGTAGCCAGAAGGAGATTGGCACTTCCATATTGAGTAGAGCTTGAGGATAGCAAAGCCCACCCCACAGTGACATACTTCTTCCAACAATGCCACAACTCCTAGCAATGCAATGCCCTGGCCTAAGCATAGTCAAGTCATCACAGACAGTATTCTGTGTCTTTATATTTCCATTTTGACTACCATCAAAACGTTTTCAATTCTGAAAACATATTTTTTAAATCATAGTGTTTATTCTACTTGTCTGTATTTAATAGTCTGTGAACATAACAAATAAAATTAACTTTGTGACTTTTACTACATGAAATATCTGTGTTGAGCCAATTTTCCATAGAGATATGTTAATCTTTATCTCTTGGTATTCAAGAACACACATACACACACACACACACACACACACACACACACACACACACACATATACACACACAGAGCCTATTCTGTATCATCCCACTCTTTGACTTGAATGATCCTTTAGCTAGCCACACAGATAATATCTGTGCTTACTCTTAACATTATCACTTTGCTTTCAGAGAAAATACAAGGCATAGAACATGCTGTAGCACAATACAGAGGTACTCCACTGAAGTTAATAGTTTCTAGAACACAAGCTTTGAGTAACCACTATTCTCATCTTTAAAACATACTCTATTCAACCTGATTAAATTCTGCTCAACCTTTAAAATACTTTGGTTTTGCAGCTTTATTTTCTATTGCACATAGTGATTTATTCTTCATTTATAGTATATTCATATTCAAAATCATAGGCTTCAAATTCTGAGTAGGATATACTGTTCTTTGAAACACACCTTCTTATTTTTTGCTGCATGCACTATAGTATCTAGAACAGTAACAACCATGTGATAATTGGATTAACATGTGACATGTCAAAATTGATAATTTTATATGCTAATTTCTAAGGCATAGATGCCTCCAGAAACATTTCATAACATATAAGCCAACAATCACTATGTAGGTGAAGCTATTGACATGGTTAACAAATAGTGAAATAAAAGGAATTTCAGTTTAGAAGAAGAAATAGCCAATGTAAATTGTAAATGATGGAAAAGAATAAAAAGAGAGATGAATGGAATTTCTTAGAGGAAGATAATATTCATTATGGCATTTTCAAAGACTGTAAATGATATATAAACTTAAGCACCTTAATTATCATTTTCTATTCTACATAATTTTTTATGTTTATTGTATTTCTTCAAAAATGAAATATGAATTTTATAAGAAAAAATATTATTTCACATTATGTCCACTATATCATCTTTGTATTAGCTACTTCTCAGGGTGCCATGATAAGGTATTTTTAGGAAGCAACTTAAAGAAGAATGAGTTTATTTGGCTTACACCTGGAGAAGACACTTGGTTGTGGTAGAGAAGCCTCTGTGGTAAAAACAGCTCATGGCTGTGGTTGACCTTGTTCAGAGCTGTGTGAATCACAAGCAGAGAAAGGGGACTGTGGCACTCACTTAGTTTGCTCTCACTCCTTTTTATGACTTCTGAACCCATGTGATGGTATTATCTATTTTCAGGATATGTCTTCCTTCCTTAGCTAATACACTTTTGAAACACTTTCAGAGATACAACTATATACAGGTGTCTTATTTAGAGTTTTACTGCTGTGAACAGATACTGTAACCAAGGCAACTCTTATAAAGGAAACATTTAATTGGGTTGGCTTACAGGTGAAAAGGTTCAGTTCATTATCATCAAGGCAAGAACATAGCAGTGTCTAGGCAAATGTGGAGGAGCTGAGATTTCCACCTCTTGTTTTGAAGGCAACTATGAGAAGACTGACTTCCATGCACCTAGGACAAGTCTTAAAGCCCACACCCACAATAACACATTTTCTCCTAAAAGGCCACACTACTCCTACAAAGCAACACCTCCAAATATTGCCACTCCCGTCCCAAACATATTCAAACCACCACACCAGGTGTGCCTCACAACTATACAAGTCTATCTTACAATTATCCAGGTATATCTCACAATTATCCAAATGTGCCTCACTAATATCCAAGTGTACCTCAAGCTCTCCTAGTATTTTTTTCTCATTCCAAATAAGTTGTTAGTAAAACAATAGGAATCACATCCATCCTCTAAATGTCAATCATCTGAATACACTCTTACTATACCTCTACTTATTGAAGAACACAAGAATTTTGCAATGGCTTGGTTAATACTCTTTTATGTGTGCCTGTCTGTCAGAACCTATGGGTTGTGAAATGCAGCAAAGGAAGAACAAAAAATTAGAATTATTTAGAAAGATATTGAAGAAGACCCATAGAATTAAAAAAATAAGAAACAGTATAACAGTTTAGGGGTTTTCTTTTACCCTAGACATTAGACATGGCCTTGGTCCTTAGAGAAAGTGTGTGCTCCCAGATATGTAACAACACTCCCTCAAATACGTATATTGGCAACATTGTTGCCAGCTAACAAGCTTTAAGGAAATTATGGCATCTTGAATACCAAGGCATGAACCCCTAGGTGGATTCCTAACTTGGTAGGTAGGTAATATTGGATGGTAGTGAAGGGTAGTAGTAGCCAGGGTGTAGTTGGAAATATTAAGCCACTATTGAATATGTAATTAGTGGTTAAACTGTCCCTGGGCCCCTTTCCAGTTTAATTTTTTGCTTCCTGTACACAGAGATGGGAAGAGGTGTTGTGTACCTTTCCGACTATGATGCTCTGAACAAGACACCAAGCAACTATATTCTCCTCCATGTGAGCCACAAGACCTATTTCTTCTACTCAGTCATCTTATCAGATGACTAAGATATTTTGGTTACCCTTTGAAAACTCTAACACTGTATATATCACATAGAAATTCTACATACATGAAGAAATGCTAGGAAAGCATTCTAGACAACAAGCTCATCCATCATGGTCAGGATAGCTAGAGAAGAATGTGGTATATATGCCCCATGCAATAATATGAAGCCTTCAGATATATTCCAAGAATTCCATGAATACGTCTTTAAAATTAGTATGTGCAGTTGCTGAGATGATTTTGTGAGTGAGCACACTTGCTGAAGACACGAGTATCTGACTTCAAATCCCCAATGGGATAGATGAGGTCAACATCTTGCTCTGTTCCTTGCCACGTCCACTCGTCTCCGCCAGTAAAGTCTGCAGTGTCAGGCTTGAAGGCTTGATCACAGACCAGAGGTGTATAGCTTCAAAGGGAGTTGGCCTCCTGGGTGTTCAGTCAGTCGCTGGCATCTCCTAACTCAGACATATTCCAGATTAGTCTTTCCAAAACTCAACATGCCTTCTTATTCAGGCATAAAGGTGCCCCAAGAAATGATTCATAAATAGTTAAAACTAAGATTAAGCATTGTTCTCTGGCCAGCACAGTGTTCCAATATATCCTAATTTATTGCCAAGCTGTAGTTAGCTTCAAATTTCTCACAAGGAAACTGCCTTATCAGACAGGGTGTCCTCAGAATTAGGAATAGAGGTCAGGCACTACTGCTAACTGTAAACAGAATTCTCAGAGCAGTCCCACAGAAGACAGAATTGTTTTACATACCAGAGAGTAATTTAAGGGCTTCCCTCACTTAAGGGCATTCTCAGAAATTGCTGGAATGGGACTTCCTGGTGCTTGCCTCCAACAGACCCAAAGAATTAGCTTGGGACTGCCAAGATAGCCCCAGCGGGAAGGGCACCACTGCTCTTCTGCTTACTGATCTTACTGACCTTGATACCTGATCTTACTGACCTTGATGTGACCATCACTTGCCTATGTGACTTCTGCCTTGCTTTCTGATCTTACTGACCTTGATGTGGCCCTCACCTGCCTACATGACTTTTGTCATTCTCCCTGTTTTGTGTATACTATATAAGCCTGGTTTTCACTTTGTGCACACACATTCAAGACAGCATCCGAGCTTCGAGCCTCATGCAGTCCACAGCCACCCCCACCCCTTGGGGGGGCGGGGGTGAAATGCCTGTCCAGAAGAGGTGGCTGCTTTAGAGCCAGTGAGTTTCAGGTGGCCTCAGAGGTACCCTGACCGCTGAGTTGCTAGATTTTTCATTTCTCTTTTGTCATGACTGTAAAAGTCTGATGCCATCTTTGAGAAATACATTCAGATTCTGCACTTCCATATGTTGTGTCTGCCATAGTTTCTTTGCCTACGCCTTGTCGACCTGACTAGGACCTGTTCTCCCACAGGTTGAGGGAGGCCCAGACTGGCCAGCCTGCAGCAGTTCTTCTTCACTTGTGCCTGCACTAGCTTATACATTTGTACACTGGCATGCACACATCATACACATACACAAGTATCCCATACACAAATAAATAAATGAAAAAGTATGTTTTTAATTAAAAACTATGGATTTTAAGATTATAATTCAAGAAATTCATGAATTCAAAATTCCATGAATGCAAAACATACTTTTAATTAATAACTTTAACATATATATCACATATATAATTATGTATTTAGATATGTGTATTACTATGTGTTTGAGTGCAGATATATGCACATGCACTGCCAATATAGGCCCTCATGTTGGTCTTAAGGTTCTAAACCAATTGGCTCAGAGCTTCGATCTGGCTTTACCTAAACTTTGGGGATCAGAATGCTAATTCTCTGGCCATGAGTCATCTCCCAGCTCCAACATGTAATTCTACAATAAACAAAATAAGTACATTAAGTACAATAAAATCAATTTTGTTTTTGAAATAAAATCTATTCCTTTTCTTGTTATGAAAGTGTATCTATAGATTTCTACTTGTAAAGTCAGCATTATGATGTTAAGAATTCTTATTAAAAATAATACATATTGTTCTTTCCTGACTCCCACAATAGGTCATTTTGGTTTTCTGTTTTCTGAATTTACTCCTATGCTATGTACTCATATCTGAATATTTGGAAGTAGAACATGTGATATTTTGGTCCCTGAGGCTGGGTTGCTTCACTTGATGTGATATTTTGTAGTTTTATTAATTTACCTGCAGAGTTCATTGTTCCATTGTTCTTTCCAGATGAATAATAGACTATAGCATATATGTAACACATTTTCATTAACCATTCATCAGTTGTAGAACATTTCAGTTGTTTTTATTGCTTAGTTATTGTGAATAGAAAAGCACTGAACATGGCTGAAAAAGAAGGAATTTGTCAACCTGCATGCACATGGCTGCTCATAGGTAAGGTGGAGAAAAAATGTTTATTGTAGATAAAAGGGAGAGGATAGACATAGGTAGGCATGTCTGCGAGAGGCCAGAGTGAAGAGTTACACTGATCCAGGTCTTGTCTGGAAGGGATTGTAGGGCCCGGGTAGTGTGGAGTAGAGAAGAGTGGGGAGAAGGGAGAACATAGAGAGGAAAAAGACTGCTGACCAAGCAGGGTGGCCTGTGACAGGAGAGTGGTCAAGAGTGTATAGGGTAGAGCAAAAGGGCCAGGTAACCAAAAAGGTTGGATTATGCAGGGAAGAAGAACTAAGAGAAAGACAGCCCAGCCTCTGGGGTGGAGAAGTTTACTGTAGGAAGCAAGGTATGCCAGCCATACCTTGCGATAGATAGAGACTGAGAGAAGCTGGCTAACCACTCCACTTTGATATATGGAATTAGCAAAGTTGCACTTTGTCTGACATTTGAAACTTAACTACTTCATGTGTCCATATTGTACTGCTTGAGAATTTGAAACTATAAAGTTCCCATTTGGCAGGGGTTGTATTTGGCCAACATAAGAGAGACAGAAAAGAAAACACACTCATTCTTTTAAGGATATATTTTTAAAAACTTAGATTTACTAATTATGCAAAAATTTTATCAAGCCAGTGGTGGTGGCTCACACCTTTAATCCCAGTGCCCAGGAAGCAGAGGGAAGGGCATGCAGAGACAGACATCTCTGTGAGTTCAAAATCACCCTGTTCAATAGAACAAGTTCCAGGACAGTCAAGACATTTGAAGAAATCCTGTTAAAAAACAAAACAAAGTAAAACAAAACAAAACCAAAACTTTACCTATATCAAATACCCACATCTAGTTTAGAGAAAGTCTGGGGAGCCTGGTCTGAAGCATTGAGCTATGTACCCAGCTGCAGAAGTAAAAACATTTTCTGCTGTAGTGTTAAAATCATATCAGGTTGGGACATCAGCAGTGAAGATTTATGGATTGTTTAAACCTTATGTTTAATATAAAGACTTGAAGTGATATGCCAGTATGATTATGCCAATAGGCATGTCTTTGGGAGATAGCTTTGATTGTTAACTGATAAAAATAGGAGGTCTTAATACACTGAGGGTAATACCATTCCCAAGACAGATGGTTCTGAGCAACATCAGAAACCTAGTTAACCATGATCCTGAAAGAGTCAAAAAGAAATGTTACTCCATGGCTTCTATCCAAGTTCTTGCTTGAATTCCTGCCCTACTTTCTTCAAAGATAGACTATGACCTGCAAGAGTAAACCAAATTATAAATCATGTTTGCCCCTCCTCCAGAAAAAAAAGCAAGGAAGAAGGAAGGAAAGAATGCAGGAAAGAGGGAAGGAAGGAAGAAAAGATGGAAGGAAGAAAAAGAACTACAGACAACTAAAGAGTGCTAAGAGCAGAAGAAATAGTCTTCTGTTGGGGTAATTTTTCTGTGTACTGGATTATTCAAATGTTTTCAGTACTGGCATAGAGTTGATTACTGGCTGGATTTTGGCATTGGTAATTTTTATGGATCATCACCATTAGTGTTTTGTAAACACATACCCCTCACCTTCTGGTTGGTTTAATAACATTCTGATGGCCAATAGATGAGGCAGGAATGGAAAGGTGTCACTTTCAGTAACTATAAGCTCTCTGGGAAGAATCAGGCACAGAGGATTCACCAGACTGACATGGAGGTGGAAGGAATGGGTATTGGGAACAAATGAGCAGGAATAGGCCATGTGGCAAACATGGACAAGAATACATGGGTTACCTTAAGTTAGATGAGCTAGCTTGGAGGTAGCCAACTAAGTTTTAATAAATAATAATAAGTCTCTGTCTCATTATCCAGGAGCTGGAGGGTCTGAGACAATCTAGCGATAGTCTTCCCCAAGGAGCAATCCAATTGGTTTTCCAATACAAAGATATCAGTCCTGAAAACATAAATACAAGTAACTTTACATAGACTGAACAATTTTTACTAATGTATTTAGAATAATTTTGCAACATTAAAGAAATAGGCTACAAATTTGAAAGAGTACCAAGAAGGGTTACATCGGAGGACTTGGAGAGAAAAATGGGAAGGAAAAAATGGTGTAATTTTAATAACATAAGTAAAATAAATAGAAATAAAATAATAATGATGTCATCATGTTTACTATGATGAAATGATTCCATTTGTTCACATCATTTCATTCCTTTCAATTTTGCCACAAAGATGACAATTTAAGGATAATACACACAGAAAGATTTGTCACATCATGGTGTTTGCTAAGTAAGCTTCATTTGTACAAACATCCAACTGTAGTAGTAACAATATCCAGATGTTTATGAGTCAAAGCAGTCTCGGGTTCTATTGTTTATTATGTCAGCATCTTGGCATAATGGTGAATGTTTTTTTTTTCTTTCAAAACCCTCCTTCAATAAGGATAACTTATGATCTAGTTCATCTTTGACTGAATTCCACAAGGCTTAGCTTAACCTCTGAAGATTTAGGTGTTCAAGGCCACCACTCAGGAGTCCCTGAGCAAGTAGTAATGGTTGCCCACTTGCTGACCTATTCTTTTTTTGTTGTTGTTATTGTATTTGAATGTGCTTAATTGTTTTATTTTATAAACTGATTTATATTTTTACACTCCATATTTAATTCCCTGCCCCCCCCAATCCACCCTCTAACTGCTCCACATCTCACAACTCCTCTCTATCTCCCCTGTCTCCATGTAGATATCCCCACCTCCCACCCCACCTGACCTTTAAACTCCCTGGGGCCTCCAGTCTCTTGAGGGTTAGGTGCGTCATCTCTGAATGAATGCAGACTGGGCAGTCCCCTACTGTATATGTGTTGGGGGCCTCATTTCAGCTGGTGTATGCTGTCTGTTTGATGGTCCAGTGTTTGAGAGATCTCAGGGATTCTGGTCGATTGAGACTGCTGATCCTCCTACAGGATCACCCTTCTCCTCAGCTTCTTTCAGCCTTTCCTAATTCAACAACAGGGATCAGCTGCTTCTGTCCATTGTTTGGGTGCAAATATCTGCACCTGAATTTTTAGCTGCTTGTTGGGTCTTTCTGAAGCAAATCATGATAGGTCCCTTTTAATAGTGTGAGACCTTGGGATCTCCCCTTGAGCTGGATCCCACTTGGGCCTGTCACTGGACCTTCTTTTCCTCAGGCTCCTCTCCATGTCCATCCCTGTAATTCTTTCAGATAGGAACAGTTATGGGTCCGAGATGTGACTGTGGGATGGCAACACAATCCCTCACTTTATGCCCTGTTTTCCTGCTGGAAGTAGGAAGTTCCCTCTCCCTACTGTAAAGCATTTGATCTAAGGTCTCTCCCTTTGATTCCTGAGAGTCTCTTAGCTCCCATGTCTGGGGTGTATTCTGGAGGGTCCCCCCAACTTCCTATTTCTTGAGGTTGCCTGTTTCCATTTTTTCTACTATCCCTCAGGACTTCAGTCCTGTTCCCTCAGGCAATACTGGATCAGGTTCCCCTCTCAAAGATACTCTACCCCTCCTGTCGACTTTCCCTCCCAGGTCCCTCCCTCCCTCCCAACATGTGATTGCTTTCTTCTCTCTCAAAAGTGAAACTGAGGGGTCCTTGTTTGGGCACTTCACCTTATTGAACTTTTTGAGTTCTATGAACTATATCTTGGGTATTCTGTACTTTTTTATATATACACTTATTAGTGTGTTTTTTTATATACACTTATTTCCAATTTTCTGAGGAACCTCTAGATTGATTTCCAGAGTGGTTGTACCAGTTTGCAATTTCACCAGCAATAGAGGAGTGTTTCTCCACATCCTCTCCAACATGTGTTGTCACCTGAAGTTTTGATCTTAGCCATTCTGATTGGTGTAAGGTAGAATCTCAGGGTCATTTTTATTTGCATTTCTCTGATCACTAAGGACTTTGAACGTTTCTTTAGGTGCTTCTCATCCATTTGAGATTCTACAGTTGTGAATTCTCAGTTTAGTTCTATATCCCCAGTTTTTGATTGAGTTATTTGTTCTTTTGGTGGTTAACTCTTCTTGAGTTCTTTATATATTTTGGATATTAGTCCTCTATCAGATGTGAGGTTAGTGAAGATCTTTTCCCAATCTGTAGGTTGCTGATTTGTATCGTTGACTATGTCCTTTGTCTTACAGAAGCTTTCCAGTTTCATGCAGTCCCAATTATCAATTCTTTATCTTAGAGCTTGAGCTATTGGAGTTCTGTTTAGCAAATCTCCCCCTGTGCCAATGAGTTCAAGGTTCTTTCCCACTTTCTTTTCTATTAGATTCAGTTTATCTGGTTTTATGTTTTGGTCCTTGATCCACTTGGACTTGAGCTTTGTACAAAGTGACAAATATGGGTCTATTATCTCTTTTTTACATACAGACAGCCAGTTAGGCCTGCACCATTTATTGAAGATGCTTTCTATTTTCCATTGTATGTTTTTGGCATCTTTGTCAAAGATCAAGTGACTGTAATTGTATGGTTTTACTTTTGGGTCTTCAATTCTATTCCATTGGTCAATGGGTCTGTCATTGTACCAATACCATACAGTTTTTATCACTATTGCTCTGTAGTAAAACTTGAGGTCAGGGATGGTGATTCCCCCAGCTGTTCTGTTATTGTTAAGAATTGTTTTCATTATTCTGGATTTTTTGCCTTTGCAGATGAATTTGAGAATTGCTCTTTCCATTTCTTTGAAGAATTGTGTTGGGATTTTGATGGGGATTGTATTTGTTATTCCCTACGTCTGTAAGAAACCCAGAGGAGCCCAGGAATTGCGAAACTCACTGCAATTTGCAGAAGAGTCTCTTTATTTCAGGTCTTGACTTGTATTGTAAGCCCTCCCTGAAGGTCTAGGCATGTGACCCCGGGTTCTGAAAGCTTTAGGTTTATATACAGCTTAGTTAGGAATTTATTTATTTATTTATTTATTTATTTATTTATTTATTGCTTTTTGCTCTTTTGAGACAGGGTTTCTCTGTCCTGAAACTCACTCTGTAGACCAGGCTGGCCTCGAACTCAGAAATCTGCCTGCCTTTGCCTCCCAAGTGCTGCAATTTGAAAGCTTAGGGTAAAGGGGAATGGAGGCAAGGTCGGGTAATTTGTAACTTAAACATGATACCATTTGGTTAAACGGAACTGAGGCTGGGAGGGGGATTAAAGAGTATCCTTTGTGGGGCTATCAGTAACTAATTTTATGGCCCACTACAACTGTCTGTGACCTCTGATTACCCCTTTTTATGACTCAAATGTGAGGTCTTAATTTTATTTGAGTTTGTTATTTCTTTAAGGTCCCAAGGATAGGCACCTGGAGAGTTCAGTGTTTATCAGATAGAGAGAGCTAGGTTTTGGCAATGCAGAGGCAGGGAGGCTGTCTCAAGCTAGCATTATTGGTTCCTCTGGGTGTTTTCATTAAGTGGGGTTTTATGGGCAGTTCCATTCTAATGTCAAACTGGGTCCCCTCTGAGCGGCCAGGGATGGGGAGGGAGCCCTGAGCTTGCAGCAGAGGGGAAGCAGCACAGAAGACAGCTGCCTATCTACAGGGCTTGATGAAGGCAGTAGGGAGAATGGGA
The DNA here is from genome assembly GCF_008632895.1 of Mastomys coucha. Taxonomy (NCBI): domain Eukaryota; kingdom Metazoa; phylum Chordata; class Mammalia; order Rodentia; family Muridae; genus Mastomys; species Mastomys coucha. The sequence continues at coordinate 203,069,979 of NW_022196905.1, forward strand.
GCCTCTGTCGGGAAAATACACAGAGGCAAACCATCTGTGCACAACATTGGAGTCTCTTTGATGCAGCTTCCAAGAAACAGAACAATTAGCTGCAGAGAATTAGCATCAGTAATTCAGGGGCTACAACACATTGAATCTATAGATTGCCTTTGGTACGATGGTCATTTTTACTATGTTAATTCTACCAATCCATGAGCATGGGAGATCTCTCCATTTTCTGAGATCTTCTATTTCTTTCTTGAGATAATTGAAGTTCTTGTCATATACATTGTTCATTTCTTTGGTTAGAATTACCCCAAGATATTTTATATTATTTGTGGCTATTGTGAAGGGAGTTGTTTCCCTAATTTCTTTCTCAGCCAGTTTATCCTTTGTGTAAAGGAAGGCTATTGCTTTATTTGAATTAATTTTATATCCAGGCATTTTGGTGAAGTTGTTTGTCAGCTGGAGAAGTTCTCTGGTAGAATTTTGGGGTCACTTATATATACTATTATGTCATCTGCAAATAGTGATACCTGTGTTTCTTCTTTACCAATTTGTATCTCCTTGATCTCTTTTTGTTGTCTTATTGTTCTACCTAACACTTCCAGTACTATATTGAATGGATATGGGAAGAGTGGGCATTCTTGTCTTGTCCCCAATTTCAGTGGGGTTGCTTCAAGTATGTCTCCATTTAATTTGATATTGGCTGTTGGTTTCCAGTAAATTGCTTTTATTATGTTTAGGTATGGACCTTGAATTTCTGATATCTCCAACACTTTTAACATGAGGGGGTATTTTATTTTTTCAAATGCTTTTTCTGCATCTAAGGAGATGATCATATGACTTTTTTTCTTTTAGTTTGTTTATATAGTGGTTTATGTTAATGGATTTTCATGTATTAAACCAAACTTGCATCCCTGGGATGAAGCCTATTGATCATGGTGGATGATGGTTTTAATGTGTTATTGGATTCAATTTGCAAGAATTTTATTGAGTATTTATTCATTGATATTCATAAGCAAGATTGGTGTGGAGTTCTCTTTTTTGGTTGGGTCCTTGTGTGGTTTAGGTATCAGAGTAATTGTGGCTTCATAGAACAAGTTAGGTAGTGTTCCTTCCCTTTCTATTATATGGAATAGTTTGAGTAAAATTGGTATCAGGTCATCTTTGAAGGTCTGGTAGAATTCTATACTAAATCCATCTGGCCCTGGGCTTTTGTTTTTGGGGGGGGGGGTTTAATGTCTTGTTCTATTTCCTTGTGTGATATGGACCTGTTTAGATAGTTTACCTGCTCTTGATTTAACTTTGGTATGTGGGATCTGTCTAGAAAACTATCCATTTCATCTAGATTTTCCAGTTTTGTTGAGTATAGACTTTTATAGTAGGATCTGATGATTATTTTAAATTTCTTCTGTTTCTGTTGTTATGTCTCCCTTTTCATTTCTGATTTTGTTAATTTGGATACTGGCTGGGTCCTTTAGTTAGTTTGGCTAGAGGTTTATCTATCTTGTTGATTTTCTCAAAGAACCAGCTTTTGGTTTTGTTGATTCTTTGTATTATTTTCTTTGTTTCTATTTGGTTGATTTGGGGGGAGTTTGACTATTTCCTGCCTTCTACTCTTCACTCTTCTTTAGTGAGTATGCTTCTTTTTGTTCTAGAGTTCTCAGGTGTGCTGTTAAATTTTTAGTGTAAGATCTCTCCAGTTTCTTTACCACAGAACTCAGTGCTATGAACTTTCCTCTTAGCACTGCTTTCATTGTGTTCAATAAGTTTAGTGTATGATGTATCAACATTTTCATTAAATTCCAGGAAGTCTTTAATTTCTTTCTTTATTTTTTCCTTGACCAAGTTATCATTGAGTAAAGAGTTTTTCAGTTTCCACATGTATGAGGGCTTTCTGTAGTTTTTACTGTTATTGAAGACCAGCCTTAGGCCATGATGATCTAATAAGATGCATAGTATTATTTCAATCTTGTTGTATCAGTTGAGGTTGTTTTATGACCAATTATATGATCGATTTTGGAGAAGGTACCATGAGGTTCTGAGAAGAATGGGTATTCCTTTATTTTAGGGTAAAATGTTCTGTAGGTATGTGTTGAATCCATTTGGTTCATAACCTTGCTTAGTTTCACTGTGTCTCTGTTTAGTTTCTGTTTCAATGACCTGTCCATTGGTAAGAGTGGGTGTTGAAATCTCCCACTATTATTGTGCGGAGTTCATGTGTGTTTTGAGCTTAAGTAACATTTCTTTTATGAATTTTGGTGCTCTTACATTTGGGGCATAGATGTTCAGAATTGAGACTTTCTCTTTGTGGATTTTCCCCTTGATGAATATGAAGTGTCTTCATCATGCTTGAAAACTTTTGATAGAAAGTCTATTTTGTTGAATATTAGGATAGCAACTCCTGCTTGTTTCCTAGGACCATTTGCTTGGAAGACCTTTTTCCATCCTTTTACTCTGAGATAGTGCCTGTCTTTTTTATTGAGGTGTGTTTCTTGTGTGCAGCAAAATGCTGGATCTTGTTTGCATAACCAATCTGTTACCTTATGTCTTTTTATAGGTGAGTTGAGTCCATTAATACTGAGAGATATTAAAGAGAGATGACTGTTGGTTCCTGATATGTTTGTTTTTGTAGGTGGCTTTATGTGCTTGTGGTTCTCTGCTTTTGACTTTGTTCTGAGATACTTAATATCTTCTCCTGGTGCAGGTATCTTTCTTGTGTTGAAGTTTTCCTTATAGGATCCTCTGTCGGGCTGGGTTGGTAGATAGATACTGTTTGAATTTGGTTTTATCCTGGAATATTTTGGTTTCTCCAACTATGTGATTGAGAGTTTTGCTGGGTATAGTAGCCTGAGCCTCTCTGACCAGGCTCTTCTGGCTTTCATAGTCTCTGTTGAGAAGTCTGGTGTGATTCTGATAGGTTTACCTATGTATGTTGCTTGGGCTTTTCCCTTGTAGCTTTTAATATTCCTTCTTTGCTCTGTACATTTAGTGTTTTGATAATTATGTGACAAGAAGAATTTCTTTTCTGATCCCATTTATTTGGTGTTCTGTAGGCTTCTTGTACCTTTATGTCCATCTCTTTCTTTAGGTTGGGGAAGTTTTCTTCTGATTTGGTTGAAGATATTTTCAGGTCCTTTGAGCTGGGACTCTTCATTCTCCTCTATTCTGATTATTCTTAGATTTGGTCTTTTCATTGTGTCCTGAAATTCCTGGATGCTTTAGGTTAGGATTTTTTTATGTTTTACATTTTCTTTGACATTTGTGTCAATCTCTTCTGCTTTATTTTCTACACCTGAGATTCTCTTTTTTATCTCTTGGTAATACTACATCTATAATTCCTGACCTCTTTCCTGGGTTTTCCATTTCTAAGTTTGCCTCCATTTGTGTTTTCTTTATTGTTTCAACTTTCACTTTTAGGTCTTGGATTGCTTTATTCAATTCCTTCACCTGTTTACCTGTATTTCTTTCAGTAAGTTATTGATATCCTCCTTAAAGGACTCTATTATCTTCATGAGATAGGATTTTAGGACAGACTCCTGATTTTCAGGTGTGTTGGTGTATTCAGGGCTTGTTGTGGTAGAAAAACTGGGTTCTGATGATACCCAAATATTTTGGCTTCTATTGCTTATGGTCTTGCCCTTGCCTTTCACCATCTGTATATTTCTAGTGTTTGTTGGTCTGGGTGACTGTATGGAGTCTGCCTCTTTTGTTCCTGGGTTGCTTCAGGTCTCCTGGTAGGCCTGCAGCCCTGGCTGTATCTGACCACCTGTTGGGCCTTCCAACTGGATATTCTTCATGGGGGCATAGAAGTTGCTGATCTGTTGCCCTGGCTGCAGTAGATCTCCTGGGAGGCCTTCAGACAACTGATCTGAGTGCAGCAGGTCCTCTAGGATGTATCGGGATATGGAGTCTTCACAGGAGGAGAACAACTAGGGGGTCATCCCAGCATCAAGGACTGGGTGGAAGGGCTGGAAGGGAGAGAAGGGAAGTGGTATTTGGGAGGGCAGGGGTTTGGTGGGTGATAAGTCCCTAGTCCACCAGGCTCCCAGGTGCAGTTCAAGAACTCGGGGGCAGGGGCATCAGGGGCTGTTCTTACCTACTGCACTGAGTGCAGCAGGTCCTCTTGGATGGATTAGGATATGTAATCTTCATGGGAGCAGATAAAGTAGGGGTCTGCTCCAGCACCAAGGACCCAGTGGAAGGGCTGACCTATTAAAAAAGAAAACAAAAAGAAAGAAAAGAAAAAAAGAGAAAAGAGAAAAAAGAAAGAATTCACATTTTACTTGTAAATGTATTTATTTATTTTATGAATATGTAGAAGTCTTCAGACACACCATAAGAGGGCGTAGGATCCCATTACAGATGGTTATGAGTTACCATGTGGTTGCTGGGAATTGAATTCAGGATGTCTGGAAGAACAGACAGTACTCTGAACCTCTGAGCCATCTCTCTAGCCCCCAATTGTAGTATCTTTCTTAAGATTCCTATTGTTACAATGAAAGGCAACCTGGGGAGGAAAAAGTTTATTTGGCTTACACATCCACATCATAGGACCTCACTGAGGGCAGAAACTCAAGCAGAGCAGGAACCTGGATGCAAGAGCTGTTGTATGGAGGGGTGTTTCTTATTGCCTTGAGACCCATGGTTTGCTCATCCTCCTGTCTTATAGAATCCAGGACAACCAGCCCAGGGATGGCAACACCCACAAAGGGCTGGGTCCTCCCCCATTGACCACTAATTGAAAAAAATGCCCTAGAGCCTTGCTACAGCCTGATCTTATGGAAGAATTTTCTTAATTGAAATTCCCTTCTTTTACATCACTTCAGCTTATGTCAAGTTGACATAAAACTATTGAGGACATGAGATGTGCACTGTTTCTGCCAATATGCACTTTTATAAAAAATAAATTTAAATATTTTTTGACATATCAGAAAAAGTTTTTACAGTTGAAAATATAATAAACAACTAGTTTAACAATAATTTAAAATAGTCATGATCAATAAATTAGGGTATGCACATGTATATGTGAAGGACATTCTTTTGTAGAGAAAAATACCATATTTTAGGGCAGATATATGCAATGATGGGGAAATAAAGAACTGTATATTGTACTGTATGGAAAGACCCTAGAAGGAGGAAGTTGTCTCTGGGGAAGTCCTGCATTAGAATTAGTTTCTTGCCCATAGGACATTTTACACTGATGTCCTCAACTTATTCATTAGCCACAAGTTCATTTCTAGAACTAACTAATAAGCATTTCCCTATTTTTCTTTCACGGAGGCATAAATTTTCAGTATTTTATCTTTCTTTATCGTGTAGTTTATCTTTCTTTTTCATGTAGTTTAATCGTCCTCTCTACTGTGTGTATCTGCAGTGTAGCATATCTTCCTGAACAAAACTTGTGTTTCTGAGTGTAATGTGTTTATGCAGCTACACAATAAAGATTGTAATGGTGACAGAAACCTCTTGATACAAAGCTCGCTCTATATTTACATACAGATGTATTTTTTCCAAGCTTTTTGTTGATAAAATATACTCAGTGACCCTGTGACTATTGTGTGTCACTTTGAACTTAAAATATCCAAAGCTTCTTCTTTGACTGCAGTTCAAATAATTCTTCAAGCTCCACACCAATTAAAGCTCATCAAAAATTCTACTTCCATTAGTCTCCTCCTGGATGGGAATACTTTCAAGTCTCAGGCCACTTAGTACAATTATCCATGGCAATTATAATGTCAATAGGCCAAAGAAGATAAATTATTTTAAAGGACATTTTCTTCTTGTGTATCTAAAATATACATAGGCTGATGATAAATGCACTAGGATATTTTACACATTATATAGTACATCTCAATCTGACTTCTTGTCAAAAAACAAAATTTCCCTTCACTATCTGCTTCAAAAATAAAATGCACATTTTCTTCACATTTTACTGGAAGAAAAAAAAACTGGCAAATTCCAGTGAAAGACAAAGATTTGAAAATTAACATTGACAATGTGACCTTTGACTCATCAACATTCAACTCAGTTGTCCTGCTTATTAACAAACTATTCATTAACCAGCAATCTGTCACTAGACAGTTGCAGAGACTTTATCTGTCATGACAATGATCTATGGTTTGTTGACCAAAGAACCTCAGTGCTGAGTGTCCCTGAGGGAGCCACTCACTGAGGCCTTAGCCACTTAATGGCTGAGCTTCCATTATATGCTGTCATTGACCTTGTAATAAAGGAGACTAGTTCTTACAACAGAATAAACTGATAGTAATCTTGAATCACAGATTCAGCATGGCTCTCACATATTCAGTTTGCCCTCTCAGCTGCATGCTCATCCCAGAACCTTTAATTTGTTTCCTAACATGACCAAGCAGCTGTCTTTTGGAAACATTTAACTACCTATAGTTTTTTCTCTTGATGGACTGAGTAGATCAATGTAATTATAATTGTTATACCATATATGAACTACCTTTGATTATCATAAGTCTTGTTGTGACCCTAGAACACATTTTGTGCCCATGAAAATCAGAGTCTACTATGTATTACTGTAGAGATTTTCTTAAAAATTCCTAATTCACATCAATTAAATACCTTCATAAACATTCTACATACTAATGAATTTTATAGATCAGAGATTAATAGTTGTACCTCTAGGAATGTTTTTTTTTTTTTAGCCTATCAAAAATTGTGGCTTAATAAAAACAGACAAAAATCAAAATAAAACTAAGAAATAGAATATGAAATTATTTCTGACTTTTATTAGTTAATATGGAACTGTCTTATAATTTCATTACTAATTATCCACCATAATTCTTCTATAGTTTGATGTGAGTTTATCAGTGAAAGAAGTTATGAAAAGCTATTATATGAATTTTCTACTGCAATAATGTTATTGCTATATGTCATTCAGTTGATAAAGTTTGCCAAAGTGGAAAATGTTTGCACTGAAAGAAAATAATTAGCTTGTGATATATATGCTTTGAAAGAATAGTGAAAAAAATATTTTTTTCATCAAAAAAGTACAGCTCTTGATGATCTTCCATTCTCCCCTGGGTATTGTTATTTACTGATGTGTATAAAGCTGTGTTGTAGAAAAAGAAAAAGTTGGTATAATCAGGAAAGCTCATAGGGATAAGCAAATGTATCCAGACGAGTATCCTTGAGAGGATTCATTTGAAATTAAACTTTTTAATATTTAATTCAATTACAAAAGTATAATTGTTAAGCTAGGGGAAACGGGTAGAGAAAAATCAAGTGCAAATGTTTCAAATACAACTCCTCTCTCCCATCCCTAGTGTACAGTATACCAGAATTCAGAGTCTGCACTCAATAACATTCACTAATATATCTTTCCTGTTGAACAATCTTCATTCTACATAATACAAGTAGAACTTAGCTCTCTAAAATTAGAGAAAATATCCAGTGTAAGAGGAGGGTCTAATAGAAAATACTCGTCTTCACTAGAAAAATAACCCCATTTTCACTTTCTTCCATAAAATTACCTTCTCTTATACATTGAGGGGATATCTCCTTACACATTGACATTTCTGCCATAGTGCAAAGCATTCTGGGAAGAACATTACATGGTCTGAAAATGTTTAAAGTTATACTTAACATGGCACAAACACAGAGTATCTTTTCTTCCAGTAGTAGAGGATATAATATACTAGATGGAAGAAAATTTCTTGTACATTTAGCAAAAAATCCAGTCAAAGTAGAGAAGATACAAAGAACATTCCACTCTCTCCTTCCTTAGCACCTTTGTCTTTACATGTCTTTCAAGACATGTTTGCTTCTTCATATAATGTCTCTTTACTTGGAACAAAACTTACCCACATTATATAAACCTTGCTCTCTTCATATTTTCAACCCACAGAACCCAAGTCTCTGATGCTTCTTCTGTCATTAATTATCCTTTTTTTCTGTTTTTTTGTAGGTACATAAGGTTTAGTAGTTTTTTTATTTCATTAACTATTTAGACTATGGAAAAATGTAAAATTCACAAAAATAGCAATATTCTCTAACAATGTACTTCATACCTTCAGATAAACTATGAATAACCTTTTATCATATCAGAACATATATGGATGATATATATATATATGTATATCTATACATATGTATATACTATTATACTCTATTGAAGTTTAAACATGTGTCTACATTCAAATATGTGTTCCAAGCACTATAGATAAACTCTAATATTGTTTCAGAAGTTCCAATTCATCTCAGAAAAATTTAAGAGGTATCAAATCAAAGTTTTATTGCAACTTAAAGATTTTATGACTTGTGGATAATCAAGTGTGATAGTTTAATAGCTGAGTCTTTCTGTTATATAGGAAAGCACAAGACTCTCACTTTCTTCTGAAGATAAATCATTGACAGCAGAGCATTTTCCATAACTGATGTTTGTTATTTTTAACCTGAAATACTCTACAGAGTACTCTACTACAAAAGTTTTGTTTGCTCAGTATAATTGTCTTGAGGGCTTACTATAGAATATGCTCACCCTATCTAGTTCTTTTTGAAATCTGACTGGCTGATTCAATTCAGCTGTTCTGCCCCAAATTTCTTTCTAAGCTGACTGATTCAATCTGGATGCTCTTGGCTTATGGCTGAATTACTCTGTTTGGACTCATTAACTTTGGCAATACGTTCTAATCTTCTGGGTCCTTCTCATCCTCTGGCTCATTATGTCTTTACTTGGATCTAGCTTGTTTCTGCAACATGTCACTTTAAAATGTCACCATAAAACTGCTATACACACCACACTTACTTTCTCCCCCTCTCTGCTCTTAAATAGTCTCTTTTTCCTGTAATGTGGGCATATTCTGTGACTCATTCTGCCACATCTTTCTCTGATTCATCACTTTTCCTATCCCTCAATTAAATATAAATTTCTAGCATGACTGCTTCATTCTACAAACTTAACTACTTTCATTGTTTGATATTAGAGGCTTGTACTAGGATATGTCTATTCCAGCTGGAAGGGAAAAATGGTATGTAATCTAGCCAGAGGGATTAAGTGTGTGTTGTGCATCTGCATTACAGCACAATCATATCTTTAGATGTGACCCCTTGCCAGAGAAGCCATATTGTTGAATTAAAATTCTTGTATAATCTACTCTATGAAGAATGAGATAATTAACTTTTATTGGTGTAGGGTCATATGAACTCATTTACTTTGTATGTTGCTTTCTAAATTGTAATGTCTATTTTTATTTTGTGCATCTGTATGTGTCAGTATGTCATATATATTGTGAGTGCAATGCAAATTGAGGCCAAAAGAGGGCACTGAATCTGCTGAAGCTGGCCTTACGGCAGATGGGAACTTCCTCACATAGACATTGAATTCTGGCACTCTTTAATGTCAGTAAGCACTCTGCAGTGCTTAGCAAACTTTCTAGCCCTTTATGTTTTGTTTTGTTTTGTTTTGTTTTGTGGTTGTTATTGTTGTTGTTGGTGGTGGTAGTGGTGATGGTGGTGGTTTGGTTTATTTTGGGGGAGGGTGTTTTGTTTTTTTTGTAAATAATATAAAGATATCTGATTTGCTTAGTACAAAAAGCTATTATTGAATAATCAGTTGCCTACACTCCGAACTCATGATTCTGACAAACCATAAAATAGAAAATAGGAGGAAATTCATAAGTTGAGCTATTAAGAAATATAATAAGCCGGGCGATGGTGGCGCACGCCTTTAATCCCAGCGCTTGGGAGGCAGAGGCAGGAGGATTTCTG
>NW_022196905.1:203079775-203093162 GCF_008632895.1 Mastomys coucha
AAAAAAAAAAAAAAAAAAAAAAAAGAAATATAATAAATAGATTCAAAAAGACACCATTTTCACCTCATTGTTAATTGATAAGATAGTGACTAATATAGGGACATGAATGAATAAAGGATTTTGGTGACATTTGGGAAATTTCTACCTGGTTATAAATTTTAAAGCACTTTATTACAATTACAGATTCTTTTGCAGACATAAAGCGTTACATTACAAATTTAAAGAAAAATTCAATTTGAGATGTAGGTTTTTATCTAATAATTCATTAATTGTTAAAGCAACACAGTTCATTTTTATTTGTTATATATATATCAATGAACTGTATTCTGAATTTCTGGAGGTAGAAGGAAAAATACAGTGAATGTGATCAAAATTCATTTTATAATTGTATACATTTATAAAATATTCAAAGAGCCTCTCAGGAGACAGCTATATCAGGCTACTGTCAGCAAGGCTTCTTGGCATCTGCAATAGTATCTGTATTTGGTGACTGTATATGGGATGGATCCCCTGGTGGAGCAGTCTCTGGATGGTCTTTCCTTCAGTCTGTGCTCCACACTTTGTCTTCTCCCATGAGTATCTTGTTCCTTCTTATAAGAAGGACTGAAGCATCTGCATTTTGTTCTTCCTTCTTCTTGAGCTTCCTGTGGTCTGTGAATTTGTATCTTGGGTATTCAAATCTTTTGGGCTAATATCCACTTATCAGTTAGTATATAAAATGTGTGTTTTTTTGTGACTGGGTTACCTCACTCAGGATGATATTTTCTAGTTCTATCCATTTGCCCAAGAATTTCATTTTGAGAGTTCATCTCAGAGGGATCAAAGTTCCACCACTGTACTATACTCATATGCAGTTTATTTATTTATTTATTTTATATTTTTATTTTTCTTTTGTGAAAGATTCATGCTTTCAGTGTCTGGCAGTTGATATTAATTGTCAGCCTAACACATCACACAGTGAAGTTTCTTATCACTTACTTTATATAAGAAATTGTTAAAAGTTTGTTAGAAATTTTAAATCAATTATATTTTACTCACACTTAAATAGGGATATAACTCATTAAAACCACTATTTCTTCTTCTTTTTTTTTAGATATTTTCTTTATTTACATGTAAATTTCTCCTTTCCCAGTTTCCCCTCCAAAAAACATACAAACAAAAACAACAAAAACAAACCCCTGTTGCCTCCCCCGCTCCCCATGCCTGCCACCCCACCCTCTCCCACTTATTGGCCCTGGCATTCCCCTACACTGGGGCACAGAACCTTCACAGGGCCGAGCTCCTCTCCTCCTATTGATGGTCGAATTTGCAATCCTCTACTATACACATGCTGCCAGAATAATCAGACCCCACCATGTGCAGTCCTTGGTTGGTGGTTGAGACCCTGGGAGCTCTGAGGGTACTAAAACCACTATTTATTCTAAAATGACATCTTACTCTGTATTGGAAATAATTGAACCATTGCATGTCTTGTTCTCCAAGCATAAACTATCAGTGTTTGTACCAAAATCATAAATGATCACATCACAGTTACGTTACTTCCCTCTACCTTTGGGCACTTAATAAAGTCAGTATCTACTGGATAAATGACCATAGAAACATTTTAAAATATTTTACAGGATCTCATAATATTATATTATGTGTAATTCATGTATATACATATTTATGTATGCATAAAATATATTACATAAATTTTGCAGCATAGTACATGATGAAAGACAAAATACTGTAACTATGTCTATTTAAACTTGTGCTACAGAACAATGGGGACTACTCATCAACAAAAACACATAGCTTATTCTAGAGATTTGCATATACAGTCAAGTTGTAATGCTGTTTCCTGCATATGAAGTAGTAATATTTGCTATGCAAGCAATTTATTTATGTCATTTAATCACTAATTTTAACTCTTATAAATATCTTGTCTTTATTTTACACAATGTACATTTTTATGGCAAAATGTCATGAGTCAAATGACCAAGCTATTTGGGAATTTAACACAATAAACTGCAAGAGTTGAAGACTCACAATAAATCTAAACTATCTTTATATGATTCTCACTTCAAAAGTTAGTTGAATGGTATTCTTCTCCCTTTTGGAAACAATATTAACTTCTAGTATTTTTATTAAATTTGATGGAAATTTGGCCAAAAGAAAATACAATTCAAAAAATTTGTGTCCATAGGAATATAGACACTATCATTAATTTTTTAACAAATATTGTATAAGATATTTTCTCCATCAATCTCTCCTTATTATGATATACAGCATATAAAAAATGCCTGCAAACATTAAAATATAAGAAATTATATTTGGTAATCCTGTTTACATTCAGCAGTTTAATGAACCCATTGTTTTACTATTAAATGAAAAATATAGTTACTTTAGTATTAGTACTTTAATACTTGTAGGTATTTGGTTATGAATATATTTTCCATATGATATTAATAACTTTATTTGTTCTATATTTTAAATCTAAATATAATTAAATTACAACTATATATACATATATATATATATATTGCATACATTTGTAGCTACTAAGGTCTCCATCATGCTTATAGATTATATTCAATTCCTATCAGCTCTTTTTCACAATATGCATATTTCTATTGTAAGCATGCTATAAAAAGGGTAAGTATTCATGACTATGATATATTTTAGTAATAAGGCAAATAGATATAGAATTTTTCCATTAAAATGATTTACTATTTATTGTGCTGCAATAGCATAAGAAATGTCCACTTCAAACAAAACTTATTATGAGAACCACCAAATCTTTCCACACTCATTTCATTCCTTTGAAATAAGACCAACAAAGTCTGTCTCTCAATGACAGTAATCAGCTGAAAAATAAATCTTATTTCCTAAGAGCAATTCACTGATATCATATTTTCTGAATGCATACTGTTAATGGTCAGAACCATTATAAGACTCACATTTCCAAGTAAAATAACTATGTAAATACAGAGCTTTGGCCATGGTAAGATTATTGATACTATAGTATGTCAGACTGCAAAGATGTGTTTGGTGTTTTGCATCTGTTCATTATGGATGCAGGACACTTGAGTGTTTGATGTATACACAGTTGTTTGTCACAGTCATGTTTATTCCCAAGCATCCTCTGGGAATTGAATGCCAAATCTCTGGTTACTTTCAGCTTCTGGACCTTGTCACAAATTGAATGCAGAGAATATTTACATACATATTACATAGGATTCAGCTTGACTGAGTTATCTGAGTTTCATTGAGTCATTTGGAATTATTAAATTTAAAAGTCACAGGAAGAAAACTAAAAGTCGTCCGTCCTTCTTTTTTATCATTATGTATTCATATATTCACAGTATCTCAAGAACTCATATCTGTCATATAATATGAAAGAGAAAAATCATTTCCTCATGTGAACAAACTTCTGTTCTGAAGTGCTATGTTTAAAAAGATCTGTGAATAATCACATTTGATTAATTTGCTCTGTTATAACCTTCTCCCCTTACCTTACTCCATCCAGTTCCTTTAATTTATTCTATTCTACATCTAATTTCCTATTCTTACTTCTGGCCAAATAGAATAGCATTCCTTTAGCTCTCAGTAGCTTTTGTTAATTGAATAAATAACAAACCTCTTATTTCTATGATTTTAAGATATTCATGGCATTCAATTTACAAAACAACAGAAAATATGTAATGATAAAATAAGGGAGAATAGGAGAAATATAACCTTCAATCATAAAAGAATTATTTTCCAAGATATTTTATTTTAAAAAGACCATTTTATTGTATAAAATACCTTGGGAATTTGTCTCAGAAATATAACAGAAATTTTTCTATAGAACTGAACAAAATAGAGAGTACCCTGGAAGAAATCATTACAATGTAGAAAAAAAGGAATTATAAGAGATTAGAATGTAGCTGCACTTGGAGAGTTATTCTCTATTATTTGGCAACAAAGAAGACAATTTCCTGAGGAAATAAAAACAACACAATTTTAATGCTCTAATAAAAAGGATTGAAGAATCATGGAATTTTCTTTTCCATTTAAATTTCTTTATACTTTTATAAGTAACATTTGTTTTATTTAAAATGCCATTACTATGGAGACAGCTTTGGTTTTTTTCAGCCAGTAAAGAAAAGTTGTAGTGGAGTTTAGGAAATTCAAACACACACAGCAAGGCACACAGAAAAGACCTTGTGGAAAACAGAGATAGTGCTGTAGAAGATAAAGTCTAGTTTCTCCTTGAGGGCTAGAGGCTTGAGGGTCTTTGAGAGGATCCCTGCAATTACCCCATCCATGTGCTTTGGCCAGTATGACAGTATGAACAAAGACAGTGAGGCTGAGAGATCCACAATTTTAGAATTGTAGAGCTCTTAAATAATAAGCTTTCCTAACTTGAAGAGAATAATGAATTATTTAAAGATACAGAGAAACATGAAATGTATACACACATATATATGCATATATAATGTTTATGCATTACTACATTTATACAAATATACACTTATATTCTCTGAAGAATTTAAATTCTTTTACATATAAATATCATAACTATATTATACACATACATATACAACCATTTTCTAACCCCTTCTATATTTTTAATTGTTTATGTTTGCCAGAATTATTTTCTCACATGGATCTGACTTTTTTGTGCTTGAGTCTTGTTTTCTAGTTCTATTCCTTTCATTTGTATAGGTAGAATATCTCACAAATTTCATAGTGAACATGATATAAATGTGAACATGAATGACTCTCGAGAATAAGACTTTATTTTTTCCCAATGTATATCTTTAAAGAAAAACTTCACATAAACAGTGAAATGAATTCACCCCTAAAATCTTTATTATTCTTAATAATTATAGAAGTTTAAATATATGTATCTGAAATGAAATTTTATCTTAAAAGACATTTTAGGAGTATTTGTTCTGGACAGAGACATGTCAATGATTAAATAAGTTGTTTTGTCACATGTTTTCAAAATTTCTCTGTTTTATATTTAGTCTACTTTAATTTTAATTTATTATTGAAAATAGATTCTTCTTTCTTATAATACATGCCAACCATAGTTTCCCCACCATCCACTCCTTTCACCTCCCCATCCCCAAATCCATTCCCTTTTTCATCAGAAAAGAGCAGGTCTCCAAGAGACTACAGCAAAACAGGACAAAACAAGATCCAATAAAAGAAGACAAAAATCCTTGAAGCTGGACAAAGCATTCCAATAGGGGGAAAAGAGTCTCAAGGGCAGGAAAAGAGTCAGAGACACATCAACTCCCACCGTTAGGAGTCCCACAAAAACAACAAGGTAACTGCCATCAAATATACTCAGAGGGCCTAGTGTAGAATCATGGAGGCCCAGTGCTTGCTGCTTTAGTGAGCCCATCTGAGCTCTGCTTAGTTGATTAAGTGGGCCATGCTCTCCCGATATCTCTATTCCCTCTAACCCTTACAGTCTCCCCCACCTTTTCTACACAGTTACCTTATTTCTAAGGAAGGGAACCCAGTAGAGAGCAAGGCCTTTATTCCCTCTCATGTATCTAACATCCCCATCACCATCATCTCCATTCATTGATATAGTTAGGCTACTTTTTACTGCCTCTCTCATTGACTCTAAAGCAATCTATACAATGCAGGCATGAGAGTGTGGTCTTTAAAATACTAGTCATATAACAGTAGTGCTTGTTAAAATTCTCCAATGGCTTGCAATGCAGTTTGCTGTGGTATTCATAATTTCAATAACTACCATAATCTAGCCCCATGTTTGCCCTCATGATGCCTATCTGACGATTTCTCATCTCACTCTAACACCAATAACTACTATTACTACTGGGGACTACTACTGGTTCTGCATTCTGCTTTCCCCCCTAGGAACTTGCTGCCTACTGGGTGGCAAAGGATGAAGCAGAACCTGGATCAAATGGATCAGCAGGATCTAGGTCCAGCTGTGAGTGTCAAGGAAGTGGGCATGGGGTTATCGTCTCCAAGGATTTCGTTGTTACAGCTCTTTTAAAAGATATTCAGTGAACCAGCTATCTTAGATGACTCAGTGAGAGTATTTGTTCTCTTTTTTTCAGAGTGAAAAAAGGTTATATGAACCCTGGAGAGTTACTGTTAGTAGGGGCATTCAGGGTGAGAGTACATTATTATCTATGGGAAAAAAAACAACCCTGGGAATGCCTCATTTATATGAAGAATTCCAGGTAGGTGCTTGCCTGAGCAGGTATTTATCAGGAGAGAGAAAGTTGCACCTTTAATTTAGCCATGGACTTTCCAGGGGTAGAGGTTGTGGGTATTATGCTCTCCAGATAAGACCGGGCAGAGAAGAGGAGGGCCTGCTGAGAAAGGGAGCTCTCCATTTTATTCTGAGGTAAGGAGCAATTGGGACATGAAAGATGGTAAGCTTAATAGCAGGGTTGTCCAGCATGCCACCATTCCCCATGATGTAATTTGCATTCCTCAGTGAAAATCTTCCATTTCTTTAATTCATTTTTTTGACTTAATGTTTTAGTTTTTTCCTCAGAGAAAGTCTGAACTCTGATTTTATTTAACTTGATATGTATTGTCTTAACGATCTACAAAAACAAAGACAATAGTGTTATGAACTCCATAAACATAATGCCTAGGCAGAAAAATGAACAACTAATGATTTATTTTATTACATCTGTATTTATTGCTTTTCACTACACTGGATTCAAAATTATTTTCAAGAAAATATCAGAAGTTGCATCAGTTCTTTCATAATGTGTATTCCTCACTTCAGACAGCAAACATCTCCTTATTGTGTTTATTTTTACACAGCACTATCAGAATCTAATATTTATATCAACTATGTCTTTACTTTGTTTTCTCTAGCTTTCATGAAATGTAAGCTCTATGAGAGTAAGAAGAGCTTTGTATTTTGATCACTGCTCTTTATGTATATATTTTATGATATTAAAAGTACTGGGACACAACCATTCTATAAACATTTCCCAATAGGAAAACTGATTCACCGGGGTGCAAAATAAGAATTTTAACGTTTTATTAAGCCCTTCAGAGGTATATAATAAAAAACACAACCCAGTTGCTGAGTCTAAAACAGAATAGACAGATATAAAGCAATGCTGTGTGATAAAATTTTATATTGTAGTCCTTTACAAAGGGATTGAATTTACATTGCATAGTAGACTCAGAAGATTAGCATTAAATGCTTGAAAAACATTGAATTTACATTTCTGGAAAAGAAACAATTACAAACACTAACAATTCTTGTGTGCACCTGTCAACAGACAAATGCATTCATTAAGCCTATAGAAAAAATATTCATATGGGAACAATGCCACATTCCTAACACTGGAAAAGAAAAGAGAGTTTTTGTATAAATGCATACACTGATATTCAGGCAGAATGCTAATAACCAATCAGTATCTGAAATAACTAAATATATTCTCAGATGTGCCTGCATTTCAACCATTTTAAATAATTTCTATAAGTACAAGTATTTCATAACTCATCTTTTGCCTGGAGTGGTAGTCTCTGCATGATCTCCTCAGAAATCCAATTTCAAGTCTAGGTTTTCTCTATCACGATTGCAGAATAGCCTTGGGCTTGTGAATTTTCATGGTTGATTTTATTTTATATGAATGGCAGGATCATATATTTTAATTTCATTCATTATATCTGGCCTGAGCATGACCTTTTAGCATTTTATTGCTCCTTTCTCAATCATCAAAAACCTTTGTTTTATTGCAGTAGAGCAATAATGTTGGTAACTTTGGAAAATAAGGTAATTGAGACTTGCAGTTTCAAACATGCTAATTCGCTTTCAGTACACTCGGTGTTCTACGAGTCACATGAAAATGAACATGTGAAATGTGCATGGCCTTGCCCTCAGCTCTAACATGAAAAACAGACCTTTGATTCCCTGTGTATATGTGTCTCAGTTATCTGCACTTTTAGTGCAGAATATGTAAATAAAACCTCTGTATAAATATTTATATACAATTGTTGAATTACCCCTGGGTCTTGCCTATGCTTGTGACTGTTCTAAAAGTAATTGCATTACTGACTTTCATAGCTTTCTTTTCATACTATAAGAAATAGAATTTTTTTAAAAAAAGATATACAGTGGAGAGGAGAGCAAGCTCGGGAATCTATAGACTTCTTGTCACAATTTTCATAGCTAGAGTAACAAAAATAATCAAACATGAATGACTAAGATAAAAATGGACCTTTGGACTGAAATAAAAATGGCACAGGCTCCTATAATCACAGGACTTGAGAAGAGGAGACAAAAGGGCCCAGTGTTCAAGGCCAGCATCATCTACATAATGGGGCCACTGTAAGTTACCTGAGACCCTAATGAATTTTAAACATATTATGTTTAAAAATAAGAGATTGTCTAAACTATTAAACGAACCAAAGAAAGTTCACCAAGTACTTTCAGTGTTAGACCTCTCTCTAGATATCAAAGGACAACATTTTACCAAATTTATAAAATTAACATTCTTTGACATCTTAGTCTCATGATATGTCTGAACTTTATATGAAGTAATGCTTGTCATATTTATTATTCATGATTTAAAGAGCTTTAAACAACTATAAGTTATATATATATACATATACATATATATATATATATATATATATATATATATATATATATATATATATATATATATATATATATATACATGAACTTAACTTATGAAACAAAAGTACTTTTAGAATCATCAAACATGGGACTAATCTAGCAGTCTTTGTAACAAAAACATTTGAAGTAATGTTTCTTTACATGATAAACTTTCTTTAATGGAACTACTAATACACTGATTATATATTTATTATGTGAAGTTAGCCAGCCATTTTCATAATTACTAAGAATTTATCAACTGGCTGAAGCTCATTTTTCCCCTCAATATCCCAATGGGAAAAGTTGACAGTAAGTAATGATATTCAATAAAATTAGTAAGAGAAGTAATAAAATCATATTTTAATGAGTAATAAAATATTTAAAAATATGAATAGCTCAAAAGTCAGATTTAATCAGAGTTTATTATGTAGACTCAGAAGGTATTGAAATTTGCCAGGCATAGAAACACAACTATGTGTTCAAGTTATTAAAAATCTTAAGAAATATTTACATTTGGAATTTTGCTTTTATAAGTGATATAATAAAAGCATCCTTCAGTTTAGTTATTTACTAGGACAGAATCCTAAATATATAATAATGTTATAAAAGAGACCTTAAAAGCCCCTAAGAGAGGTGGTTCACTAGATAATGTGTTTACTACATAAACCACTCTGGAAATCAGTTTGGCGGTTCCTCCGGAAATTGGACATAGTTCTACCGGAGGACCCAGCCATACCACTCCTGGGCATATACCCAGAAGATGCTCCAACATGTAAGAAGGGCACATGCTCCACCATGTTCATAGCAGCTTTATTTATAATAGCCAGAACAGCAGAATGATGAGTTCCTCTAGACTCTAGCTAATTAATATTTTTTTGATTTGCCAACGTTTTCACATAACTAGACAGATTGATGAGGAATAAGTAGTATGAAAAAATACACCAGTCAGAATGGCTAGGATAAAATAACCTTCCAACCCATGCAGCAGCTGGCAATTCTTTCCTTCCTTGTGGTAAAGACAAAGGTCTATCCGCTTCTGGAAACTTTGAATCACTATGTGTCTAATGTTCACAGCCTTACAAATAGTCCTGGCAGTTGGGCTGAAGGTAAACAAAGAAAAGATGTTGCATAGTAAACTGACAGGTTGTTATCCTAAAACCTCCAGTTAGTATCAGATAAATTTGGATGCAAGGCTTAGAGGCTGCTTATAGGAAACTGGATAGTTTCTCTCCAATAAAATCAGTTTTACCCAAGAGAAATATCTCTAAATAATTGTCCATGGAAGGAACTATTTGGCCACCATTAACCTTCGACACACTACAGGGGAGCTTACCAACAGATCTGCATCATTCACATACTCTGAGGGTAGCTAACTAGGGTTCAGGTTTAATTCCCAGACACTGCCACCTGTTACTTCTTCATTTGAATGAAATAAATAGAAGGCCCTAGGGACAACACAGAGGAGTAAGGAAAGTGCCAGCACCAGTGGTAGGCAAAGGTTACTTAGTAAGAGGAGAAAGGATAACTGCTTGAATCCAGGAGTTCAAGGCAACATAGAAGACCCTGTTTATAAAACAAATAAGAAAAAGAAAGAAAAATACAAAAATATAATAAGATTGTATAATTACTTATTTCAATAAGCATATATTTATATGTATATATGCATACATATATATATATATATAAAACCCTTGTTAATTCAGCAGCTTATATTATAAAAATGACTAGAGTGAATTTCTATTTTGATGATGGCCGTGTTTCAAATTTCTCGATTCATATATTTCCACTTATTCATATCATTGTTACTTCAAAGTGATATTAATTTTTTCCTGTAATGAGATGAATATTAACATCAAAAATGTATTAAATCTGTGTAATACATCATTCATGTTAACAAGAAACATAAAATTAATATTCACAAAGCTGAAAGATAAGTATTAGTAAATTTAATAATTAGGTTCTTTTCATAAAAGTCAGGACATTAATAAGTTAACTTGTGGGTAGAAATGTCCTATGAATTTTTATTTTGCTTTAAAGAACTCTGTTGCCTCCCTGCTCCATTTAATCTTCTCAAAATGAAAACAGGACAAAAACCTCATGGGGTAAAGACACTAACCTTTATCACCATTTGATCCAGATAGCAGAATACTCTTAACTCCGAGGTCCCTAGTAACTATGTGCATGAAGCAAGCACATTGTAGGGAGTATTACTCTGGGTAAGATGGTCCTGGCTTGTGTAAGGAAGCTGTGTTAGCAAGCCCTGGGGGAAAAGACAACAAGCAAAGTTCAGTTTCTTGGAGTCAGCACAGCAGGTTCCTGCCCTGACTGAGATTCTGACTTGGATTCCCTCAATAGTCATCTATAGGTCACTGAAGCTAATTATCTTGCCCCTAATGTCTGCAAGTTACTTTTAGCCATCATATTTTACCAAAACAATAGAAACAAAATTAAAGATTCTTTCCATATCAATCACCAATCAAGACAATCTGTCAGAGATATGGCCACAGGCCATTCTGAGTTGGTCAATTTCTCAAATTATGTGTCACAGATTATGCTAGGTTGTATCAAATTTACAATAAAAACTAACAAGAACATTTGTACATTCTGTATATGTATAAATTATATGTCCAAATTTAAGTAAAAGGTACATTAAAATGTGCATTTATATAAAAGTTTTGTCTTAATATTTTTTAAGGTATAGAGCAATATTCGTCTCAGACGAAGAAATGTTCACCATTATTGTCTCAAATATGAAAAATGAGGAATCTAAAAAATATAACATATGGCAAGACCAAATAGTTTACAATTCAAGAAGGAAAATGAGTTTAACATTTGAAAATCAGACAAGATGTAGATAAAAACATGTGTGAAGTTAGGTCAAGCTTTTCATTTCATGAACTTTTGCTGCTAAAATATTTTAAAACAAGATTTTTTATACTTATTTTTAATTTTGTTTTATATATTTGCATTCCAAATGTAGCCCCTTTCCCAGTCCCTCCTCCAAGAGATCTTTACCCTATCCCCTTTGCCTTTGAGAGGGTACTCCCCAACCCTCATCCCCACCATCCTTCTTTGCCCCCTCCTATATTTCCCATTCCTGGAGCATCAAGTCTCTACAGGATTAAGAACATCCACTACCACTGAGTTCAGACAAGGCAACCCTCTGCCACATATGTGCCTGGAGCCACAGACCTGCACATGAATGCTCTTTGCTTAGTAGCTTAGTCTCTGGGAGCTCCCAGGGATCCAAGTTAATTGATAACCTCTATCTTTCTATGGAGGTGACATCCCATCATCTCTTTCAATCCTAAATCTTCCATCAGGGTCCCCAACCTCAGTCCAATCAGTCATTGGCTATAACTCTCTTCATCTGTCTCAGCTGCTGGTAGATTTTTCTGAGAGGACAGCCATGCTAAGCTCCTATTTGCAAGCATAATATGGCATCAGTAATACTATCAGGATTTGGTACCTGCCCATGAAATAGATCCCAAATTGGACCAGTCCCTGGATGGCCTTTCCTTTAGTCTCTGCCCCATTTTTTTGGTCTTTCAATTTTTTTTTTTTTTTAGTCAGGAACAAATCTGAGACAAAATTTTTGAAGATAGGTTGGTGACCCCATCCCTCCACTGGGAGTCCTGTCTATCTACTGGAGGCAGTCCCTTCTGGTTCCATTTTCCAACACTTGGATATTTTGGCTAAGGTCATTCCATTGGTCCTGGGAACCTCTCATATTCTGCAGTGGGCAGCCAGTCTCAGCCTCTCTCAACCCATGGAAGAACAGGGTCCTGGTACAGGTCGGCGAGGCATCAGTGAAGAAAAAAATAACAGATGCAACACAAGGAAGTGCAAGATCTGAATGTATTTCTCAAAATTGGCATCAGACTTTTACAATCATTACAAAAGAGAAGTGAAACATCTGGCAGCTTATTGGTCAAGGTACATCTGAGGCCATCTAAAACACACTGGGTCTAAAACAGCTGCCATCTCCCCAGACCAGTGCAGCAAGCTTGGGCCTGTGTGGGCCTGGCCAGAGTGGGGGGTGGGGGGCCTGCAGGTGAGCCCGAGGTAATTAGTCTGAATGTGTAACATTGCCTGCAAGAGATTCCAAGCCAGGGTTTGGCTAAGATGTTGGAACATTGGTAAAGGTCAGAAAGAAACGTTTATCTTGGGGGACACCTAGCACGTAAGGCTATAGCAAGGACATATCTGGGCTACCTCTGAGTTAGGGGTTGCAGGAGACGGCGTCCTTGAAGCTTTTGCCTCATGAACTGCTGTCACGCAAAGTGTGCATGGCAATATTCCAGATATCTGTTACTATCTATAGGTCCTCCCTGCTCCCCAACAGAATTGCTGCATATTTCTACTTATTCTCTTGACCTCTCTGGGCTTCTCTCCTGTCTCCCTCCACACTTGATACTGGTCCCCTTTTCTTCCCCCTCCCCTCTCCTACACAGGTCCCTCTCTCCCTCTTCCTTCCATAATTATTTGTTCCCCCCTTCTAAGTGGGATTGAATCATGTTCACAGGGGACTTCCTTCTTGATCAACTTCTTAAGTTCTGTGGGTTGAATCATGTATATTCTGTGCTTTTTGGCTAATACTCATTTATTAGTGAATATGTACCATGCATGTCCTTTTGGGTCTGAGTTACCTCACACAAGATGATATTTTCTAGTTCCATACAGTGTCCTGCAAAATTGATGATGTCCTCATTTTTATTTTATTTTATTTTTTTTTTATTTTAGATATTTTCTTTATTTACATGCGAATTTCTCCTTTCCCAG
>NW_022196905.1:203093272-203127595 GCF_008632895.1 Mastomys coucha
CTACCATACACATGCTGCTTGAACAATCAGACCCCTCTATGTGCAGTCCTCATTTTTAATAGTTGAATAGTATTCCATTGTGTAAATGAACAACATTTACTGTACTCATTCTCCAGTTGAAGCACATCTGGGTTGTTTCCAGCTTCTGGCTATTACAAATAAGGCTGCTATGAACATAGTGGAGCATGAGTTGTGGTATGGAGGAGCATCTTTAGGGTATATGACCAGGAGCAGTATAGCTGGCTCTTTAGGTAGAATTATTTCCTTTTTTTGGCAGAACTGCCAGATTGATTTCCAGATTGGCTGTACCAATTTGCAATTCCTTCAGCAATGGGGGAGTGTTCCTCTTTCTCCATATCCTCTATAACGTGCTGTCACCTGGGTTTTTGATCTTAGCTATTCTGATTGGTGTACAATGGAATCTCAGGGACATTTTGATTTGCATTTCCCTGGTTACTAAGGACTTTGAACGTTTTTTTAAGTGCTTCTGAGCCATTCGATATTTCTCCATTGAGAATTTTGTTTAGCTCTGTATTCCATTTTGAATTGGGTTATTTAGTTGTTTGGAGTCTCACTTCTTGAGTTAATTATGTATTTTGGATATTATCTCTCTATCATATGTATGGATAGTGGAGGCAATCTGTCGGTGGATGTTTTGTCCTATTGACAATGTTCTGTGCCTTACAGAAACTTTCAAATTTCATGAGGTCCCATTTGTCAATTTTTGATCTTAGCACCTGACCCATTGTTGTTCTGTTCAGAAAAATTTCCCCTATGGCAATGCATTCAAAGCTATTTCCAAATTTGCCTTCTGTGAGATTCAGTATATCTGATTTTATATGGAAGTTCTTGACCCATTTCAACTTGAATTTTGTATGAAATATATATGGATCAATTTGCTTTCTTCTACCTAACAGACTGCCAGATCAGCACCATTTGTTGGTGATGCTTTCTTTTTCCCCACTGTATGGCTTTGGCTTTTTTGTCAAAAATCTGCTATCCATAGGTATATGTGTTTATGACTGGATCTTCAATTCTATTCCATTGATCTATCTTTCTATCTCCATACTAATACCATGAGGTTTTTATGCCTATTGCTTTGTAGTACAGCCTGAGATCAGGAATGGTGCTTCCCCTATAAGTTCTTTTATTGTTGAGAATTGTTTTGGCTGTCCTGGGTTTTTGTTGTTATTGTTGTTGTTGTTTTTCAATATTACATTGAGAATTGTTCTTTCTATGTCAGTAATGAAATGTGTTGGAACTTTGATGGGGATTGCATTGAATCAGTAGATTGGTTTTGGTAAGATTGTCATTTCACTATTTAGTCCTACCAATCCATGAGCATGGGAGATCTTACCATCTTCTGAGAACTTCTTCAATTTTTTCTTCAGGGACTTAAAGGTCTTATATAGATCTTTCACTTGCTTTGTTCAGTTTACACCAAGGCATTTCATAGTATTTGAGGCTATTATGAAGGAATTTGTTTCCCTAATTTCTCTCAGCATATTTTTCATTTGTATAAAGGAAGGCTACTAAATTGTCTGAGTTAATTCAATATCCAGTTACTTTGCTGAAGTTGTTTATTAGCTGTAAGAGTTCCCTAGTAGAATTTGGGGGGTAGCTTATGTATACTATCATATCATATGAAAATAGTGATGCCATGATTTCTTTCTTTCCAATTTAAATCTCCTTGACCTCCTTTTGTTGTCTAATTGCTCTAGCTAGAAGTTCAAGTACTATATTGAATAGATAGGGAAAAAGTAGGCAGCCTTGTCTTGTTCCTGGTTATAAGGGCATTGCTTTTAGTTTCTCTCAATTAAATTTGATATTGGCTGTTGGTTTGCTGTATATTTTACTCTGTTTAGGCATGTGCAATGAATTTCTGCTCTCTCCAAGACTTTTAACATGAAGAGATGTTGTATTTTCTCAATGCTTTTCACCATCTAATGTGGTGATCATGTGATCTTTTTCTTCCCATTTGTTTGTATATTGGATTATCTTGATGAATTTTTATATATTAACCAACCCTGTATTCCTGGCATGAAGCCTAATTGATCATAGTAGATGATGGTTTTAATGTGTTCGTGTATTTGGTTTTGAGAATCTCGTTGAGTATTTTTGCATCAATATTCATAAGGGAAATTGGTCTGAAGGTCTCTTTTTTTGTTTCTTCATGTAATTTAGGTATTAGAGCAGGTGTGGCTTCATAGAATGAATTAGGTAATGTTCCTTCTGCTTCTATGGCATGGTAATTTGAAGAGTATTGCTATTAGCTCTTCTTTGAAGGTCTGATAGGATTCTGCACTAAAACCATCTGGCCCTGGGCTTTGTTTGGTTAAGAGGTTTTGAATGATTACTTCTGTTTCCTTAGGGTATATGAGACAATTCACATAGTTTAACTGATCTTACTTTAACTTTGGTCCATGGTTTTGTCTAGAAAAGCAACCATTTCATCTAGATTTCCTAGTTTTATTGAGTATTGTATTTTGTAGTAAGAGCTGATGGTCTTTTGAATTTCCTTAGTTTCTATTTTATATCTTATTGATTTTCTCAAAGGCCCAGCTCTTGGTTTTGTTAATTATTTGTACTGTTCTCTTGTTTCTAATTAGTTGATTTCAACCCTAAGTTTGACTGTTTCTGGTTGACTACTCCTCTTGGGTGTGTTTTTTTCTTTTTGTTCTAGAGCTTTCATATGTGATATCTTTGGTTTCTTTAAGAAAATACTTAGTGCTATGAATTTGCCTCTTAAGACTGTTTTCATTGTATCCATAAGTTTGGGTATGCTGTGCCTCATTTTCATTGAATTCTAGAACCTCTTTAATTTCTTTCTTTATTCCTTCCCTGACCAAGTTATCATTGAGCAGATAGTTGTTCAGTTTCCAGGAATATGTGGGCTTTCTGTTGTTTTTGTTGTTATTGAAGTCCAGGCTTAGACCAAGGTGATCTGATAGAATGTATGGGGTTATTTCAATTTTCTTTTATCTGTTAAGGCTTGTTTTGTGTCCAATCATATGGTCAGTTTTGGAGAATATTTCATGAGATACTGAGAAGATAAGTGCTTTCATAAAGGAATTGGAGAGACCATATTCTAGTAACATATCAGAACATGTGACAGCTCCACAACAAAAAGAAGCAAACGCAGCCAGGAGAAGTCTGCTGTTACTCTGTTAGTGTCCCTGTTTTGTTTCTGTTTCAATGAGTATTGAGTATTCATTTAGAATTCACTCTTAACCACTGTTGAGATAGAATGTGGAAGTCTAGCTCTATTATTGTTCGAGGTTCAATTAGTATTTTGAGCTTTAGTAAAGTTTATTTTATGAATGGGGGTACCTTTGTATTGGGGCCATAGATCAGAATTGAGACTTCGTCTTGGTGGATTTTTCTTTAATGAATATGAAGTGTTCTTCTGCATCTCTTGGATATTTGAATGGCTATTGCAGTTGTTTCTTGGGCCCATTAGCTTGGAACATTTTTTTCTAGCCCTTTACTCTGAGGTAGTATCTGTCTTTGTTGCTGAGGAATGATTTTTGAATGCAGCAAAATGCTGTATCCTGTTTGTGTATACAGTCTCTTAGCCTGTGTCTTTTTATTGAGGAACTGAGTCCATTGATGTTAAGTGTTACTAAAAACCAATGAATGTTCATTCTTGTTATTTATATGGTTGCAGGTAGTATTATGTGTATGTGATTCTCTTCTTTTAGGTTTCTTGTAAGATAATTAATTTCTTGTGTTTTATTGGATGTAGTAACCCTCCCTTTTTTAGAGTTTTCCCTCTAGTATAGATTAGTAGAAAGATATTGTTTAAATTAGGATTAAGACTTTTGCTGGGTTTAACAGGCTGGGTTGACATTTGTGTTCTCTTAGAGACTGTACCAAGACAGGCACCTGGCACCCCCGCCACAAGGCAGTGTGGGGAATAAAGGGGTGGGGAGGAAAACTCAAACCCACCAGAGTTCTGGTACTCTAGCTGGGCAGACGAAGGAGGCTGCCCATGCTCTCCAATCCTCCAGATGGCTGTCCAACTGTCTTGAGTCATATCCCACTCCACAGGGTTAGTGGAAAGGGGACAACCCTGGGGATCCCTGGACCTCATGAAAGCCACAGACAGCAGGTTCTAGCTCCTGGGCATCACAGCCAATGCTGGATACCACGGAGAAGCTGAGAAAAAAATTGGGGGCTCCAGAGAAGCCTAGTCCCACCGTGGGACCAAAGGGAGAAAGGGGGCCAGGAAGGGAGGTGGCCACTCAGTGTTTTGGGCACGAATAGGGGACAAAAGTCTCTGGTCTGTTCTCACAGCTTGAAAATGCTGGACCAATATGAGGAGTCTAGTTCAACATGAGGATCCATGGACTTCAGTCATTTTATTATAGAGAAAAGACAAAGAAAATGGTAGAGAAGTAGAGGCCAGCCATGGCCATGTGGAGAGAGGAGGAAAGGAGAGTAGAGATAAGAGGTTAAGAGAGAAGAGAGGATGATATTCTCCAGGTCTATCAATTTCCCCTAGAATTTTATAACTTCATTGTTTTTAATAGCTGAGTAGTACTCCATTGTGTACGTGTACCACATTTTCTTTATCCATTCCTCTGTTGAGGGACATCTGGGTTGTTTCCAGTTTCTGGCTATTATAAATAAAGCTGCTGTGAACATAGTGGAGCATGTGTCCTTATTACATGTTGGAACATCTTCTGGGTATATGCCCAGGAGTGGTATAGCTGGGTCCCCTCGTAGTACTATGTCCAATTTCTGGAGGAACTGCCAAACTGATCTCCAGAGTGCTTGTACCAGCTTACAATTCTACCAGCAATGAAGAAGTGTTCCTCTTTCTCCACATCCTCGCCAGCATCCGCTGTCACCTGAGTTTTTTATCCTAGCTATTCTGACTGGTGTGAGGTGAAATCTCAGGGTTGTTTTGATTTGCATTTCCCTGATGACTAAGGATGTTGAACATTTCTTTAGGTGCTTCTCAGCCATTTGGTATTAGTCAGTTGAGAATTCTTTGTTTAGCTCTATACCCCATTTTTTAATAGGGTTGTTTCTCTGGAGTCTAACTTCTTGAGTTCTTTGTATATATTGGATATTAGCCCTCTATCAGATATAGAATTAGTAAAGATCTTTTTCCAATTTCTTGGTTACCATTTTGTCCTATTGACAGTGTCTTTTGCCTTACAGAAGCTTTGCAATTTTATGAAGTCCCATTTGTCAATTCTTGATCTTAGAGCATAAGCCATTGGTATTCAGTTCAGGAAATTTCCCCCTGTGCCTATGTGTTCGAGGCTCTTCCCCACTTTCTTTTTTATTAGTTTGAGTGTATCTGCTTTTATGTGGAGGTCCTTGATATCATCCTGAATGAGGTAACCCAATCACAAAAGTACACACATGGTATGCATTCTCTGATAAGTGGATATTAGACTAGAAGATCAGAATACACAAAATACAAACCACAAACCATAAGAAACTCAAGAAGAAGGAAGACCAAAGTGAGGATACTTAGTTCCTTCTTAAAAGGGGAAACAAAATATCCATGGAAGGAGTTGTAGAGGCTAACTATGGAGCAGAGACTAAAGGAAGGACAATTCAGAAACTGCTCCACCTGGGAATCCTTCCCATATTCAATCATCAAATCTAGATACTATTGTGGATGCCTACAAGTGCTGGATGACAGGAGCCTGAGATAGCTGTCTCAAGAGATGCTCTGACAGTACCTGACTAATACAGAAGTTGAGGTTCACAGCCATCCATTGGACTGAGTACAGAGCTCCCAGGAACTAAAACACCAATCAAAGAGTACACATGGGGGGATTCATGGCTCCAGCAGCATGCATATAGCAGAGGATAGCCAAGCCGGTTATCAATGGGAAGAGAAGACCTTGGCGCTGTGAAGGTTCTATGCCCCAGTGTAGGGGAATGCCAGGGCCAGTAAGCAGGAGGGGGTGGGATGGTGAGCAGGGGGAGGAGGGAGGGAACAGGGTTTTAGTTTGTTTGTTTGTTTGTTTTTCTTATTTTATTTATTTATTTATTTATTTTTGGAGGGAAACCTGGGAAAGGAGATATTATAAATAAGAAAACATCTAATAAAAAAAAAGAGGGAGAGAGAGGGAAGAGAGACCAAGAGAAAGAGAGAAAGGGTAGGGGAAAATAGCCCCTTACATGGTGGGCTGGACTACCTGTTCATTCTCAGGTAACTGGGGACAGGACATACCTGGCTGTGGTAAATTGACTGGGGGTAGAGTCTAGCTAGAATACTGGGAGCTTGGGGCATTGTCTATTTGATAGATAGCACAGGATAATGGAGGTGGATGACTCCTGGGTGTCAGGCATCTATGTCTGGGGGTTGGCTTTTACTGTTCTGCCCCTTGTAGATTCTCCTACTGGGTCTCTGACTTAACCAAAAACACAGACTGCCCTTCACTGTCCCACAGGGTATTCTGAGGTTTTAGGCTAATATCCACTTATCAGTGAGTTCATACCATGTATGGTTTTTCTTGTAACTAGGTTACCTCACTCAGGAAGATATTTTCTAGTTCCATCCATTTGCCTAAGAAGTTCATGAAGTCTCCTGTAATGCCCCACTTGCTGGCATTCACAATAGTGTCTGAGTTTGGTGATTGTATATGTGAAGGATCCCCAGGTGGGGTAGGCTCTGGATTATCCTTCCTTCAGTCTCTGCTCTACACTTTGTCTCTGCAACTCCTTCCATGGGTATTTTCTTCCCCCTTCTAAGAAGGATCAAAATTTCCACAATTTTTGTTTTCCTTCTTCTTGAGTTTCTTGTGGTTTATGGATTGTATCTTGGGTATTCTGAGCTTCTGGGCTAATATCCACATATTAGTGAGTGCATACCATGTGTGTTCTTTTGTGATTGGGTTACCTCACTCAGGATGATATCCTCCAGATCCATACATTTGCTTAAGAATTTCATAAATTCATTGTTTTTAATAGCTGAGTAGTACTCCATTGTGTAAATGTACCACATTTTCCGTATCCATTCCTCTGTTGAAGGAATCTGGGTTCTTTCCAGCTTCTGCCTATTATAAATAAGGCTGCTATAAACATAGTGGAGCATGTGTCTTTGTTACTTGTTGGAGCATCTTTTGGGTATATGCCCAGGAGTGGTATAGATGGGTCCTCAGGTAGTACTATGCCCAATTTTCTGAGGAACTGTGGGGAGCGGTGAAGCTGGAGAGGCATTCGCCATGGCAAGATGGCGCCTACTTCCGCTGTCGACTCCTAGTAAACAACTGTTTGTGCATGTGCGTAGAGTGAAAAAGATGCCATGTCACGGCCCATTTCGGGGCGTTACATAGGGTAATGAGCGAACAGCCAATCATGGGCAGACATGCCACACTGTGGTGTATATAAGCAGTGCAGATTATTGGCGCGACCCTTTTTTCCCTATGGATGAGGACAATAAACGTTGCTGCAGAAGGAACCTAGTGTCCACGTGTCTTCTTGCTGGCAAGACGACTGCACGGGCTACAAGGAACCACCAAACTGATTTCCAGAGTGGTTGTTTCAGCTTGCAAAACCACCAATAATAGAAGAGTATTCCTCTTTCTCCACAACCTCACCACCATCTGCAGTCACCTGAGATTTTTATTTTAGCCATTCTGACTGGTGTGAAGTGTAATCTCATGTATATTTTGATTTGCATTTCCCTGGTAACTAAGGATGTTGAACATTTCTTTAGATGCTTCTCATCCATTCAATATTCCTCAGTTGAGAATCCTTTGTTTAGCTCTGTACCCTGTTTTTAATAGGGTAATATGGTTCTCTAGAGTCTAACTTCTTGAGTTCTTTGTATATATTGGATACTAGTGAAAGACCCCCAGAACTGGGGAGATCCTTACTCAAGTCTTGGGATGACGTCACCACCCAATGACTCATGAGAGACCAAACTTGCTGCAGTCACATGAGGTTTATTGGGGATATCAGTACCGGGGTCGATCTTGTGACCATGCTGGCCAGCGGAGTTCGACCCTGAACACAAGAACTAAGGGGTATTTAAGGGAAAATCCACAAGCTGGGGGTGGGGAGAGGGTTACAAAGGAAACATGACAAAAACAGTGAAAAATTTCAGAGGGACCCAACCCAAGGTATTCAGTTAGGGAGGGAAACATATTCATTCTAGGAATGTAATCTTTGTCTACTGGTCGACGGGGTGGAGAGTCCCATAAACCAGTAGACCTTCATTCCTAGTTCTGCCCTCATTGCAGATCAGCCAGGAGGGGCAGGTGTCAGGAACCAGAGCCCTGAGGCTCTGAGTTTCTGGAACTGGCTATTTTATATTTCTGGCTTGTTATATCTCTACTAGTACATTACTTTTCGTTAACATGCTTTTTCCCAAGTTTCTAAGTCTCTCAGTCTTTCACTAGCCCTCTATTGGATGTAGGAGTGTTAAAGATCTTTTCCCAATCTCTCAGTTGCCATTTTGTCCTATTGACAGTGTCCTTTGCCTTACAGAAACTTTGCAATTTTATGAGGTTCTATTTGTATATTTTTGATCTTAGAGAATAAGCCACTGGTATTCTGTTCAGCAAATTTTTCCCTGACCCATATGATCAACGTTCTTGCCCACTTTCTCTTCTACTCATTCTGGTCCTCATTTCTTGGATATTTTAGTTTAGAAGCTTTGTATATTTTGTAGTTTCTTTGACTGTTGTGTTGACATTTTCTATGATATCTTCTGTACCTGAGATTCTTCTATCTCTTTTATTCTCTTGGTGACACTTGCATTTGTAGCTCCTGATCTCCTTCCTAGATTTTCCATTTCAAAGACTGTCTCTATTTGTGATTTCTTTATTGTTTCTATTTCCATTCTTAGGTCTTGGGCTATTTTGTTCAGTTCCTTTGCCTGCATGATTGTATTTTCCTATATTTTTTAAGGGATTTATTTGTTGCCTGATTAAGGTCTTCTACCTGTTTTACTGTGTTTTCCTGTATTTCTTTAATGGAGTTATTTAGATCCTCCTTAAATGCCTCTACCATCTTCATGAGATGGGATTTTAGGTGAGAATCTTGTTTTTCAGTTATGTTAGAGTATCCAGGGTTGGCTGTGGAGGGAGAACTGGTTTCTGATGATGCCAAATTACATTGGTTTCTGTTGCTTATGTTCTTGGTCTTGCCTCTTGCCATCTGGATATCTCATGTTAACTGTCTTGGGTGTGTCTGACTACAGATGGTCTCCTTGGAGGCAGGTAAAGCTCAGTGACCTAAGTCCCTAGTTGCAGCAGACCTCCTGGGAGACAGGCAGGTTTTAAGGTAGAGGAGGCCAGCAGGCATACATATATACCCCAGGTAGAGGTGCAGACTGGAGGGCATAAACAAGATTTTTTAACTGCTAATGAAGATGTTGAATTATAAATTGGCATGGAGGTGAATGTCTTTAATTTCAAGGCTTTAGGAAGCAGAGAAAAGCAGATCTCTGTGAGTTCAAGGCTAGACTAGCCTGCATAGTGAGACCCTGACTCAAAATCAAAACAAACCCATCAATATTTGATTTATAATATTTACATTAAAGTAGAGTTTTTTTAAAAGTCACATGGTTTTATAAAGCACCCATTTTTTAAAAAAATGGTTGGTATATAGCTACATAGTTTTAAAAAGTTTTCTGCTTTAATAATTTTAAATATTGAAATTATGAACTTAGGGAATATTTTTTATTTCATTTATATTAAAAGTTACTAACTTTCACATAAATTACTTTTAGTTTTGGTTGTCATAGAATAATGTGTATTTATGAAATACAGTGTGATAATTCAATACATCTAGACTACATGTAGTTAGCAAATAGAAATACTGTACATTATTTGCTCTAATTTTTATCAGTTGTGTGCTAAATTATAAATTTTAATCATCCTACTATACTGAGGGTTTTCACAGTTTCCATTTGAGGTTAAATTATAAAATTGAGTCATCTATATAGTTTAAAGGATTTGTCCATTTTCTGGGGCAGTCTCTCAGCTACCTATATAAATTTGTCCTAAATTCTCCATGATTCCATCTCTCCGTGTGACTCTCACTGCCTGCTTCCTGCTCCTGTGTCTAGCTCTGTCTGTCTCCTTTCTCCCTTCTTCTTAGTTTCTCTCCTTCCTTGGAGTATTTTTCTCTGTCTCCCTGCCTGCTTCCTGCCTGCCTGGAAGTCTCAACCCTATTACTTCCTACCATGCTCAGGCCTTCAGTTCTTTATTATACAAAAAGCCAAGTTCCAGTCTAAACCAATCAGCATTAAGACAACAACCAATCCATTTCTTTTTTTTTTAAATTGGATATTTTCTTTATTTACATTTCAAATGTTATCCCCTTTCCTAGTTTCCCTCCCTCCCAAAACACCCTATCATATCCTCCCTCCCCCTGCTTCTATGAGCTTGTTCCTCCACCCACCTACTCACCCCTTCCTCCCCACCCTTGATTCCCCTACACTGGGGCATCTATCAAGCCTTCATAGGACCAAGGACCTCTCCTTCCACTGGTGCATGACAAGGCCATCCTCTACTACATATGCAGCTGGAGCCATGTGTACTCCTTTGTTGATAGCTTAGTTCCTGGAAGTTCGGGGGGCGGTGGTCTGGTTACTTCATATTGTTGTTCTTCCTATGGGGTTGCAAACACCTTCAATTCCTTCAGTCCCTTCTCTAACTCCTCTATTGGAGACCCCGTGCTCTGTCCAATGGCTGGATGCTAACATTCGCCTCTGTATTTGTAAAGCTCTGGCAGGGCCTCTTAGGAGACAGCCATATTAGTGTCTGGGTTTGGTAACTGTATATGGGATGAATCCACAGGTGGGACAGTCTCTGCGTGGCCTTTCCGTTAGTCTGTGCTCTACACCTCTTAGGGTTGCCTTTTGGCATTGGAGGTTGTTTAGCCTTCAGCACAGCAGCTTATGATAACCTCAGAGAATTATTTTTTGAGCAGGTGAGGAAAGGTAAGCATTTACATATAGAAAGCTGGAGATGGGCCATAGAAATAACAATACCAAAATCCTGCCCACAATTAGCTCTCTGCCAGCACAGCAATTAATAGTTGAAAATACAGGGGCATACTTCATACAGTATGAGAGAAGGATATCTCAATACTACTATATTATGAAAACAAGGTAGTTAGGTGTCCAAGAAAAAATATAAAATGAATTAAAAAATGAATAAGTAAAATTTTCAAAATAGAAACTACTGTATTTTTTCAATACATTGGCATATCTGTTGCATCCTTCAATTTTGCTCATCTAAAATCAATGATTTCATTTGTAATTTAGGACCATCATAGGTCCTATTAGAAAAGGCCTCAACTAGAACAATAAGAAGGACTGTCTAAAAGGAGATGGACAGTTTCCTTTTCTGAATTTTGAAGTCCTTTATCATTGAATTATCAGCCTTATTAACAATCAACAACTTTTTTTTCAGGGATTTTGATGTTGAGATTTAAGCCCAATTTTTGATATTGTTTAAAACACAACATTCTTCACTGTTTATTTTGACTTCTGGTAATGAATTTCTGTCATGCTGGAAGTGAGTCCCATCTGTTTTTAAATATCAACTCATCAGTGGCTTATTAATTTAAATCCCACCAAATATTGCTGGAAGCTGACCAGTATGTTCACAGCATGACACTGAAACAGATCAAAATGACACATGCTGCAATAATTCTAAGAACTAATGTCCACGAGGCAACAACTGTAATTGTTCTTCACACTGGCGGCTTCCTGTTCTCTAGAGAAATTTCTTAGCATATGCATTTTAATTGCTTGTAAGGAATGGCATAATGTTGTTGAAAATAAAAGTGTAGTCTGTAGAATTGTATTGCATATGCAGCCACAAGAAAAAATACTTTAATGAATTAAATTAATGAGTAGTGATTGTGAATGAAACTTAAGAAATGATTATCATTGATGTCACAAAAATAAATAAAATGGAATAAATGTCAAACATTAAAGATCTAAAACTTCTCATTAGACTATATATAATAAACAGACTAAAAATCAGAAATGGTATCTTTATATAACAAATTTTCTTAAAATAAGGAAAATATTTGCATCACAATTATACTTTTTTCCTTTGATATGTGTTCTTGAGATGACGAAATAAAGTCAGTTTATTTTCTGAAGATTATTCTAAAAGATGACCTATTCAATATTTTAAGAAAAAAATTACATACTCATAAACACTCAAAACCTTTAAAAATTTAGAAATTAAAGAGATTCATGTTCTGAATCCATTCTTCTGTCATGGGACATCTATGTTGATTCCAGCTACTGGCTATCTATGGACAAGGCTGCTATGAACATAACATGGTGGCATAGTGGGGCATCTTTGGGGTATATTCCCAAAAGTGTTATTGTTGGGTCTTCAGGTCTATTTCCAACATTCTGAGGATCCTCCAGATTGATTTCCTGAGTAGCTGTACCAGTTTGCAGTCCCACCAGCAATGGAGGATTGTTCCTCTTTCTCCACATCCTTACTAACATGTGCTGTCACCTGAGGTTTTGATCTTAGCCACTCTGATTGGTTTAACATGGAATCTCAGGGTCCTTTTAATTTGCATTTCTCTGATCATGAAGGCCTTTGAACTTTTCTTTAGGTGCTCTGAGCCATTTGAGATTCCTCTGTTGTGAATTCTTGGTTTATTTGTTTACACAATGGAATACTACTCAGCTAATAAGAATGAAGATACCCTGAGTTTTGCAGGCAAATGGATGGATCTACAAAATATCATCCTGAGTGAGATAACTAAGACCATAAAAGGTATACATGGTATATACTCACTAATAAGTGGATATTAGCAGAAAAAAAAATGACAGAATACCCAAGATACAGTCCACAGAACTCCAAAAAGTCAACAAGCTGAAGGCCTCAAGTGAGGACACCTCAATCCCACTTGGGAGGGAGAAGAAAGCACTCAGAAGCGGGGAGGTATGGCGGGACCAGAGAGGGGAAGGGGAGAGGCGAACCTGATCTGGTATTGGGTGGGGGAAAAGGACTGAAGCCCTGAGGGCCAGCAGAAAGAATGGAAACAGGAAACTTTGGGAGGTAAGAGATTGTGGGAACCCTCCAGAGTATACCAGAGACCTGGGAGGTGAGAGACTCTGAGGCCTCAAAGGAGGGACCTTAGATGAAATGGCCTACAGTGGGAAGAGGGAACTTAAAGAACACACCTCCAGAGTTAAGATAGGGAATCAAGTGAGGGAGGTGGTTGCCATCCCATAGTCAAAACTCTGACCCATAATTGTTTCTGTCTGAAAGAATTAGAGGGATGGAAATGAAGAGCCTAAGGAAGAGGTCCAGCAACAGGCCTAAAGTGGGATCCAGCTCAAGGGGAGGCCCCAAAGTCTGACACTATTACTGAGGCTATGGAGTGCTCACAAAAAGGAACTTACCATGACTGCTTTCCAAAAGACCTATCAGGCAGATGAATGAGTCAGATACAGATATTTGTACTCAACCAATGGACAGAAGCTGATGACCCCTGTGGTTGAATTAGGGAAAAGCTGTAAGAAGCTGAGGAGGAAGGCAACCCTATAGGAGAACCAACAGTCTCAAATAATCTGGACCCCTGAGATGTCTCAGGCACTGGACCACCAATGAGGTAGCATACACCAGCTGATATGAGCCCCCCCTCCCAACACATATACAACAGTAGACTGCCTGGTTTGTGTTCAGTTAGAGAAGATGAGCCTAACCCTCAAGAGACTGGAAGCCCCACGGTATTTAGAGGTATATTCTACCTATAAAAGACATTGGGGGGGGGGGGAGTCCAGGCCAAAAGAAGTCTGTTTCGCAGTGCAGGGGAAAATACAATGAGTTCTTTGCTTTCACATGCGTAAATCATTTTTGAGTCATTGGTGCAAATAAATTGTGCAAATTATGCAAAGTGCCAGTTTTTCCTGGAACTCACTCTGTAGACCAGGCTGGCCTCAAACTCAGAAATCTGCCTGTCTCTGCCTCCCAAGTGCTGGAATTAAAGGCGTGCACCACCACTGCCCGGCTCAACATGCCAGTTTTTAATAGACGCTAAAAGAGTCTAATTTTTTTTAACCACTCAAGTTTAACTAAAACAAATATCAAGTAAATTAATCTTCTGTCTTGTGTTTGTTAGAAAGGTGAGACATCATACACAAAATATTCTAAATCAATTTTATTTAAAATATAAAGCACAGACAAAGAAGCAAACATTCCAGTTACTGAAAATGACAGGTTATTAAAGATGTAAATTATTTAAAAAAATCATTCTACCTGACTAATTTCCTTTGTGGTAAAGAACACATTTCACAGTAAATGCAACAGTTTGTTTACTTTAAATTGATCTAATTGTAACAGCAAAAACATTTTAAAACATTTTTTTAGGACTCTCAAAGAATGGTGCTTCAGCTGGCAGATGTATAAGCTACTTGGAATCTTTGAGAGTACTCATAGAGGAACACAACCTGCTTTATTCCAAGTTACAAAAAATTCAAAATCATTTGGGTATTGGCACTATTACAACTACTCTATTATCGTACATGTAAAAATGCTAACTGCGATTTTGAAATTTTAAAATGAAAGGGTTTTATCTCAAGCCATAAAACAAAGAATTTTTTAGTTTGCTGTGAGACAGTGAGCTGCCAAATTGTTCTCCATAATGATGTCCAAGTAGGCTTCATGTTGGCAGGCTCTGCAGCTCTGCTCCATGCATTTTTGACTGAGTTTACTTTGTTCAGAGCACTAGGGAGTATGGCTAGTTTAATGACTAAGAGGAATTGAGATAGAAAAGCCAACCTCTTGAACCTTGGAAGCAAGAAGTCAGATAATCACTAAGAGTCATAAACAGACTTGCTCCCGAACATAAGGAAACTACATTTCATATGGAAAACTCAAAAGTTCAAATTATTTTTTTACTTATATCCATGTTAACTTTAGTTAAGTATTTTCATTTATCCTTGGCTTTGATGTAAGGCTTAGTGAAAAAGAATGTGTGGCCGAGTCAAGGCCACAAACCTGAACCAACCATTTCCTCGGAATATTCGAACTCAGGTACAAAACAGCTGCACATAGAAGATCAGGATGCTAATGTGGAGTTGGACATTGGAAATAATCAAACATGACCATTAAGACAGACCTGTACATCATCTAGCATTTCAAGAGAAATCCAGGGTATTCAGTATCCAGAACTGAATAAAGCAATCAGGTAGGGGGGAATCTAAGTAATTACAACATGGATATGATTCTTTATGCTATAAAATTATATTTATCAATTATATGATTACCTTTTACATGATTTGTAGGAAAATACAGCAAGAGAATGCTTTAATTACAGATAACTGTGGCTTTAACAAAGTCAAAAGGGACAAAATGAGTTGATTTTTTAAAAACTACTGTGACTATAATCACTGAAATTAAATATACAGTGTTTTACATAAGCAATATACATATGAAATATATGTTAGAGTCAGCCAATTTCCATGTTCCTACTTTTGAAAATACTCAGGGTATGTGTTTAAAATATTAGCCTCCTATTTTATATTAATATGATAAGAGGAAAGAGGATAAGAATTTTATGATGGCTCAGTGGTTAAGAGCACTGACTGCTCTTCTACAGGTCCTGAGTTCAAATCCCACCAACCACATGGTAGCACACAACCATCTGTAATGGGGTCCAATGTCCTCTTCTGGTGTGTCTATAGACAGTTACAGCGTACTTGTATATAATAAATAAATAAATCTTTTAAAAAAGAAAATTTTAAAATAAAATAAAATAAATATTGCTCCTGATTTCAGGAAGGAAAAAAATAACAAAGTGATTATGAAGCAAGTGGGCAAGAAAGGGTTAAATTAGTCATATTAAGACTCTCAAACACCACACATCTCCAACAGGGATTTTTTTTTCATGACTGGCCTCCAATTGCTTTGTAGGATATAACCTCTGAGCCTTTACAACATTTGATCTGACATAGTGGCTTTCTATATCTGAGTCTGAGAATCGTGCCATTTTAATGTAATGTGATAAATGAAATTTATGATCAATCTCTTCTGATGCTAGAAGAGAAAGTAAAAAGTCTGAATCATTGATGTCAGTCATGTGGCTCTTGTAGGCTAAGTCCCTGACCTTCAGAAAAACCCTAGAAACATAAGATTTGCATGAGCTTCTCTCTACACAATGGTATATGTCATATCACACATGATTGCTGACAGTCCACCAAAAAGGGACATCTAAGGGAATGCACCTGGTCTTCCTCAGCCAGTTCCCAGTATACCCTTTCCCATGGCCATTTTAAATATGATTTTCAATGGAATAAAGAATGAGTTTTAATTATAAGTCTTCTAAATCATAGGAAGTGATTCTATCTAATTACAAAGACTGAATGTGACCTGGAGAAACCCAAAGTTAAAATTTCTTTTGTCTGTGTGTGGTTTTCTTTTTATTGTTTGATAATTTCACACCTGCAAATAATGTGGATCAAATACAAACTTTATTCCTTTTTCTATAACCTCTCATGCATTCCTTCATGTGCTCAGTTAAAAACAAACAAACAAACAAAGATAAAATAAACAGAACTATTGAAACTTCTAAGTATTGCCTTTGTGTGCATTAGTGATAGACAATCAGTTCCAGTATGTGTAATCTCTCAGGGTCATATTTTTCTGAAAAGTTGACTCTCCATTTCCAACAGCCACAAATTGCAAATATCTCCTTTGCAACAGGAGGGACATTGTGAGACTCTTTATGTTTTGGCTGGGTCAATTTTATGAACTACTTTCAGTCACAACCATTGTGATTCATCTGTACAAAGGTACAATCCTATCACTGCAGACATTTATGATCTCTTACTCCTACAATTATCCCAGTCTCTCTTTTCCTGATGATCTCTATGCCTTGACTAAGCAGTGTGTTTTAAATGTCCCATTTGCATGGCCTCCAGTGTCAACTTGGACCATGGACACCAATATGGCACTGGGTATCAGCATTTACCCACAGACATCACCATGGCTCTTGGCAGAAAGCTCAGCACAGTGGTGATGAGCGATGTAGATGTCTTTTGTTTATGTTGTGGTCAAGGGTCAGCTGTTGTCCATGGTCCATGCTACCTCCCAAAACCATGTATAAGGCCATGATTCATGCTGCTGCTGGCTGCTAAGAACAAAACTGCTGCTTTCGCAGTGGTATTGATGACTGCAGGCTCATAGTTGATGACGAGGGACATCAAAGGCTTCTGTGACAAGTTCCTACCCTGTATGCCCCCCAGATTATTCTAGACAAGAAATCATAGAGTACTTAAAAATTGTGATAAGGTATACAGTGAAACCCTGTCTCAAAAAAAAAAAATGTGATAGGGATGCTGAAGTGTAATTCTTCACAATTGATGTCTTCTGGTAGGGGTGGAGGGGTGAGTACAACTCAGATTCTTTAAGAGACTGGCCTCTGGGAATTTGAACATGCTCCAGTGAGTATGCTGGCAATTCAAATTGAACTTGGTGTATTTGTTTCTTCTTTTTTCTCCTTTATCTTAGGGATGGCACAAGACAGGAGGAGGGGTTAGGTCTGGGATTAGTGGGAAGTGAACGTAATTAGAGAGCATTGTGTGAAATCCCCAAATATATGATGGGAAAAAAACGAAACGAAATCTCCAAAAGTATCTAATCTTCAGCATGTTGAGCAGATGTTGGTCTATATTAATCACCATAGAGTACAAAGTGCTCCTCTGGTAGGGTCTGAGACTTCCGAACCTCCAAGTATGAAGATAAGCACTGAGAGGGAAGTTTATTACAATTTTTCTTTAGCAGAATAAGAGGAGTAGATTTTGTCCAAAAGCCTATCATCCACTCAGGTATAGGTTTTTCTCTCCAGTTAACAGAAACATGTATGGACTTGCTCCTTTGGAACAGGCTTTGAATGCTTTAAATAAACATTTGGTTACCTCTCTAACATGAGTGTCCCTATTACACTAGTGGTTGCATTTCATCAGAGCACTCATGACTGTAGCTAGTAGAATTCACAGTTTTAATCAAAACTCATAGTTTACTATTCCCTTCCAGCAGCATGAATAACACTTTCTAGCACTGAAAATAGTTACCAGCATGGATGAAGCCTCCAGTTTGATTTCAGCTTGATATATCCATGTTGTTGAACTCGAGTATAAGGTGTTTTCAGCCACAATAACCAAAAGTAAGCAAAACAGACTGCAATGCTTAAGGAGGCTCTGAGGAACCAACAAATTAGCAACATTTGTTTCATAGCCCCTAAGGTGTTGGTGAGAGGCATCATAGGTTAAACCATCTAAACTCCTTTTAAAAAGGTGTATGTGTGTGTTTAGGAAAATTTGATACTGTTAGATTTCCATAATATATTTTCAAAGGTCTTTAATGTTAATTTTCTCTCAATAAACTACTTTGTCCTCTCTGACCCCCCCAACTCCCAAACCATTTAACCTTCCAAACCCATTATTTCCATTTCCCCTTTCATATCTGTGTTCTATTTTTCCTTCTCTTGGAATCCCTATGGATCACTCCTTACTAATTCACTGGCCTCTGCATATACTCCAATTTAAAAATCTAATAATTCAAAGCTAGCATCAAATATGAAAAAGAACATGCAACATTTCCTTTTCTTTATGGAGCTGGTTCACCTCATTTGAAATGACATTTTTTCCCTGTTCTGGCAATTTATCTGAAAATTTCATATTTTTATTATTCTTTAGAGCTAAATAACACCCTATTGTGTATTTGTACCACATTTTCAATATGCATTCACAATTGATGAATATCTAGTCTGTTTCCATTTCCTGTCGATTGTGAATAAAGCAGAGATGACCATGAATGAACAACCATCTTTGTCGTAGAATATTAAGTACTTTGGATATATGCCTAGGAATGGTATAACTGGGTCATGAAGGATCTATTGCTGATCATAAAGTCCTCTCCTGTACTAGAAGATCAATAATATTCAATACTGTTTTCAGCTTTTGTAGAAACCTCCACACTAATTTTCAGAGTACCTGCACACATACCCATTCCCTCCAAGAGTGAACAAATATTCTCTTTTCTCCACATTCAGCATTTATCAACTTAATTATTTACTTAATTTTAGCTATTTTCTCTTATCTGTAGGATTGCTTTGCCTATATTTATGTATAGTATGTATGTATAGTATGTGCATGACAGGTGCCTACAGAAGTCAAAAGAGGGTTCAGATGCCCTGTAACTGGAGTTACCAAGAGTTATGACCTAACATGTAGGTGATTGAAAGTGAACCCAGGTCCTTTGCTAGAATTCTTAACTGCTTAAGTACTTAATAAATGCGTTTAATTGCTGAGCCATCTCTTTAACTACTGTCATGGTCATGCTAAATGGAGTAAGCAAACTCTCACAGTGGTTTTAATTTTCATTTATCTCACAGTTAAGGATGTTAAATATTGTAAAATATTTGCCATCTTTTGTATTTCATATTTTGGGAATTATGTCCACATTCCATATAAATCAATTTATGGGCTTTCTTTATGTTTATCTTTTCAGCTATTTGTATAATCCAGATAATAACTCTCTGTCTGTATATAACAATACCGAGTTTTCCTGTTCTCTAGGCTGTATTATCACACAGAGGATGATATTCTTTCCTGAAGTGAAGCTCTTAGTTGTATCAAGTCATATATTTCAATTGTTGGTGCAAACGCTCTAGTTACATCCAGAATCCTGTTTCTAGAAGATCAAGAATATTCTCTTTGTAAATGACATGGTATATCAAGTTTCATGGGGAGGTCATTGAATCATTTGGAGTTGAGTTTCATGCAAGACGAGCAATAAATACTTAATTTTACTCTAAATATAGCAATCCAGTATGACAAGACTAATTTGTTGATGGTGCTATTTTTGCATGCTCATAAAAATCATGTTAACTGTAAGTGTGTGGACTTTCATGACTCCAAATCTATTCTATTGATAAGTGTATCTGTTTGAATACAAGAACCATGTTATTTATATTATAGTTCTTTTTTTTTAAAGATTTATTTATTGTTATATATAAGTACTCTGTAGCTGTCTTCAGATGCACCAGAAGAGGGTGTCAGATCTCATTAAGGGTGGTTGTGAGCCACCATGTGGTTGCTGGGATTTGAACTCAGGACCTTCGGAAGAGCAGTCGGTGCTCTTAAACACTGAGCCATCTCTCCAGCCCCTAGAAGTTCTATAGTATAACATAATCCATGACTGTGACTGTGATACAACTAGCAGATTTTATTGTTATTTGTTTTCTTGTTGTAGTTGTTGTTTAGGATTTCTTTGACTGCCCTGAGTCTTTTTTGTTGCCCGACAAATTAAAAGACTAGTTTTACATTGTCTGTCATCTCTATTATATGCTACTTCACATCACACCCCAATCATTGATAAATCATCAATGATGATCTAAATGAGTCAATGTATAGATTATTTCAAGGAATAAAGATTTATATTTTAATTTGCACATTCATATTAGCAATAGATATGTCCAATCTATCAGCCAAAACAGATGTGCTGTGATGGCAGAATGAAGAATTTTGCAAACACAATGTTTTGGTTGTTGGTATTTTTGGGGTGGGAGAAGATTTCTCCCTTTTTTTATGGTTTGTTTCTCTTTTGTTTTTGTTTTATTCAAACAGTGACCTCAACACTGAACTTCCTAAGGATGATTTTGAAATTTAGTGACAGGATTAAAAAATTCATTTACAGGTATTTAAACAATACCTAACATAAATGATTCTCCATTATGTAATTTTCTCCTCTAAGAATTTCCAAAATTCAAAGAAATAGTACTCAGACCAAATACAGACAACAAAACTTTAAAGTTTTTAT
This sequence comes from Mastomys coucha, assembly GCF_008632895.1. Taxonomy (NCBI): domain Eukaryota; kingdom Metazoa; phylum Chordata; class Mammalia; order Rodentia; family Muridae; genus Mastomys; species Mastomys coucha. The sequence continues at coordinate 203,114,059 of NW_022196905.1, forward strand.
TTGTATAAAATATTTATTAAATTAAAATTAAATTAATTAAACATTTGAAATTAAAATAATTTTAATAGAAAAACCTCAGATATTATAAACCAAACATTTTTTTCTGACATGAAACAGTGTTGATTTGCCATATGGAGACGATAACATTTTAAAATCACTGGAGAGGGAAGATCTTTTACATATAAATGTTGAGACTTAAAATCTCCATATACTATAAAAATAATGACATAACTCATAACAGCACCAGTGGCTAAAATGTGGCTATGTTTTCTATAAAATATGAAAGCCAATGATATGCTGTAATAGATTCAATTTGTTATGTGTACCTTAGGAAAATGTCTACTGGAACATACTCATACTCATACATTAGTAAAATACTTTTGAAAAACAATTCTTGTTCCATCACATAATTGATATGGAAACAAATTTGTATATTTCTTCTTTGTGCTAAAAGTATATTTATTCATGTATTCAAAATCTATTAGCATATATAGTCATAAGTAAGCATAAAGATACAGACTGATTCCAGTAAATTTCAAACTTATAGGATCTCTTTTGCTAACAAGTAAAATTTTTCATGAAAAAACTTTTTCCTGTACAACTCTTACTTAGTGTGCTTTGCTGTATATCAGAGTAATATTGTATGGAAAGTAATTCTGTGTAGAAGAAAGCATCGATAAGCTGGAGGTAACATGCATTGGAATGACAATGAAAGAAATAGAATAAAGTGGAAATTTCTGATTTCTTTGGAGACTCAACTGTGTCATGTGATGTCTGGAAGCTGTCCAATGAGAGGGTGTTTTGCTGAAGCTGATATATGAAAGGATGTTTTGCTGAGAAAAGACACATGGTGTTTTTCTGGAAGCTGTCTTGTGAAAGGCATGTGATGTTTTTCTGTGGCAGACAATTGAGAGGGTGAGTAATGTTTAGAAAGAATATAAACATAACCCCACAGAGAGTGAGAAGACACTTTTGCTTTGGTTCACCTTGCAATGCTTCACTGGACTTCCATAACTATGCACCTTACCCTTCTGGTCTGCACAAACACCTGCACTCATAGCAGACTGCAATTCCTACTCCTCCCACCCCAAAGCCTGACTATCTCCTGAGAGGTCTGCCATAGCCAGGGACACAGGTGAGACACCTTTCCAACACCCACACTATCCAGTACCTCCACACACAGAGCATAGCAGACTTGGGATCTACCCAGCTCTGTCTGAGTCACATCACCCTCCCAGTCTACACCTCCAACTGCACCTTTTGTAAAACATTGTACCTGACTTCAAGGAGGCCTGCTCCAGTCAAAGGCACCTAGCCCAATTAAGATCAGAGATAATAAGATGGCAAAAGGAAAGCCCAAGAATATAAAGAACAGAGGTTAATGCTGTCTGGCACCATCAGAACCCAGTTCTCCTATGACAGCAAGCTCTATACAAACACACAAAAAACACACATTGAACCTCACACATTGAACACACGTTGAACCACTCAGACCAATGGATAGGTCATTGAAACAGAAACTAAACTGAGACAAAGGGAAATATATTAAAGTTATGAACCAAAGTGATTTAACAGATATCTACAGAACATTTCAACCAAACAAAACAATATACCTTCTTCTCAGCATCTCATTGAACCTTCTCCAAAACTTACCATGTTATCAGACACAAAACAAGCCTTAGCAGATATAAGAAGATTGAAATAATCCCATGCATTCTATCACATCACCATGGACTAAGGCTGTCCTGCAGTAACAACAAAACAACAGAAAGCTCATACATTCATAAAAATTGAACAGTTCTCTACTTAATGACAACTTGGTCCAGTAGGGAAAAAAAGAAAGAAATTAAATAGTTTCTAGAATTCAATGAAAATTAAGGCACAGCATGCCCAAACTTATGAGACAATGAAAGCAGTGATAAGATGAAAATTCATAGCATTGTCTTCATAAGGAAATTGGAGAGATTGCATACTAGCAGTTTAACAGTACACCTGAAAGCTCTAGAACAAAAAGAAGCAAACACACTCAAGAGGAGTAGACAGCAGAAAATAACCAAACTTAGGGCTAAAATCAACCAATTAGAAACAAAGAGAACATACAAAGAATCAACAAAACCAATAACTGGTGCTTTGAGAAAATAAACAAGATAGACAAACCCTTAGCCAAACTAACTACACCATGGCATAGAGACAGAATACAAATTAACAAAATCAGAGACAAAAAGTGAGACATAACAACAGAAACTGAGGAAATTCAAGGAAATCACTAGATCTTACTACAAAGGCTGATTACATAAGAAAACTGGAAATCTAGATGAAATGGATGATTTTCTAGACAGAAACTACCTTCCAAAGTCAAATCAAGATCAGGTAAAATGCATAAACAATCCCATAACCCCTAAGAAAATAGACACATTCATTAAAAACCTCTCAACAAAAATAAGCCCAGAACCAGATGGTTTTAGTGTAGAATTCTACCAGACCTTCAAAGAAGGGCTAATACCAATACTCCTCAAACTATTCCACACAATAGAGACAAAAGGAACATTACCTAATTCATCCTATGAAGCCACAATTGCTCTTAAACTAAGCAAAGACCTAACAAAGAAAGAGATATACAGACACATTTTGCTTAAGTCTATTGATGCAAAAATACTCAATAAAATTCTTGCAAATTGAATCCAAGAACACATCAGAACCACCATTACCAGGGATGCATGTTTCATTCTATATATGAAAATCTACCAATATAGTAAACTATATTAGCAAAGAAAAAAACATGACATGATCATTGTGTTGACAAAATACAACATGATTCATGTTAAGTAAGTATCTTGGAGAAATCAAGAATTCATTACACATTCCTAAACGTAATAAAAGGAATATATAGCAAACCAACAGCCAACATCAAATTAAATAGAAAGAAATTTTAAGTGATCCCACTAAAATTAGGGACAAGACAAGGATGCCTACTATCTATTTAATATATTATTTGAGCATTTAGACAAGAAATGGAGATCAAGCAGGTACAAATTAGAAGGAAAAAAGTCAAGGTATCACTATTTGGATATGATATGATAATATATATATAAGGGACATCCAAAATTCCATCAGAGAATTCCTACAGCTGATAAACAACTTCAGCAAAGTGACTGGATGTAAATTAACTCAAACAAATCCATAGCCTTCCTTTATACAAGCAGAGAATGAAATTATGGAAATAATTCCCTCTCATAATACTCACAAATAATATAAAATACCTTAGTGTAACTCCAACCAAGGAAATGAAAGATATGTATGACAAGAACTTCAAGTCCCTGAAAAATACAATTGAAAAAGCACTAAAGGGCAACCTAAGAAGTGGGAAAAGTTCTTCACTGACCCTTCAACTGATAGAGGGCTAATATCAAAATATATAAAGAGCTAAATTAGAACCCAGAAAATCAAATAACCCAATCAAAAATAAGGTTCAAGTTTAAAAAGAATTTTCTCAACAGAGAAATCTAGAATAGCCAAGAAGTACTTAAAGAAATGTTCAACATCATTAGTCATCAGGGAAATGGAAATCAAAATGACCCTGAGACTTTACCTTACACCAACCAGAATGGCTAAGATCAAAAACTCATGTGACTGCTTCAAGTTTATCTCCATTTAGTTTGATGTTGGCTACTGGTTTGCTGTATATTGCTTTTACTATGTTTAAGGATGGGCCTTGAATTCCTGATCTTTCCAAGACTTTTATCATGAAGGGATGTTGGATCTTCTCAAATGCTTTCTCAGCATCTAATGAGGTGATCATATGTTTTTTTTCTTTGAGTTTGTTTATATAGTGAATTACGTTGATGGATTTCTGAATGTTGAACCATCCCTACATCCCTGGGATGACCAAAGAGTACACATGGGGGAACTCATGGTTCCAGCAGCATACGTATAGCAGAGGATGGCCAAGTCAGTCATCAATAGGAAGAGAGGACCTTGGCCCTGTGAAGGTTCTATGCCCCAGTGTAGGGGAATTCCAGGGCCAGGAAGTGGGAGAAGGTAGGGTGGTGAGCAGGAGGAGTGGGGAGGGTTAGTTTTGGGTTCTTTATTTTATTTTATTTTATTTCATTTCTTATTTTATTTTCTTTTTCTTTTTTCTTTTGGAGGAGAACCTGGGAAAGGAGATACTGTAAATAAAGAAAACATCTAAAAATAAAAAAAGTTAATAGTAGTGTAAGTGAAAGCAATTAAAAAAAAAAACTCATGTGACAGTACATACTGGTAAGGATGCCAAGGAAGAGGATCACTCCTTAATTGCTGTTGGCATTGCAAACTGGTAAAACCACTCTGGAAGTCAAATTGGCAGTTCCTCAGAAAATTGAAAATTGTTCTACCTGAAGATCTAGTTGAACCTGTACCTCTCCTGAGCATATACCCAAAATATGCTCCATCATACTAGAAGGACATGTGTTCCACTATGCTCATAGTAGTCTTATTTCTAATAACCATATACTAGAACCTACCCAGTTGTCCCTTAACTAAAAAGGACACAGAAAATGTGATTCATTTAAGTAATGGAATACTATTCAGTTGTTAGAAATAAGGGCATCGTGAATTTGCAGGTAAATGCATAGAACTATAAATAATCTTCCTAAGTGAGGTAACCCAGTCTCAAAAAGATATGTACGGTATATACTCACTAACAAGGGGATATTAACCAAAATGTACAGTATCCCCATGACACAACCCACAAACCGTTAAAAGTTTAACAAGAAGAAAGGCCCAAGTGAGGACTTCAATCCCACTTGGTATGGGGAACCCAATAATCCCAGGAGAGAATGGACAGAAGTGCCTGGGAAGGAGAGGAGAGCAGAGGGAAAAAGGTGGGGAGGATCAGCTATGGGGGAGATGGGAGAGATGCCCAGAGAGCCAGGAGAATGGGTGAAAATATGAAGCTGTGAAGGAATGGTGAATGGAGGACACCTCTAGAAGTCCCAGACACCTGGGTTATGAGAGGCTCCCAGGACTCAATGGGAACAACTTTAGCTGAAGTCTACAACAGTGGGGAGATGGAACCTTAAGAGACCTCCTCCAGTAGATAGACAAGACCCTCATTGACGGATGGTATCAGCAACACACCTTCAAAATTTTTGATACAACAAGAGCTGGAGTTGGCTCAGCAGGTAAGAGCACTGACTGCTCTTCCAGAGGTCCTGAGTTCAAATCCAACAACCACATGGTTGCTCACAACCATCTGTAATGAGATTGGATGCCCTTTTCTGGTGTGTCTGAAAGTAGCTAGACTATACATATATATAATAAATAAATTGTTTTAAAAAATTAATTCTATTTGAAAAATTTTTTGATCCAGAATGGTGCCTGTCTAAAAGAAATGCAAGGATAAAAATGGATCAGAGACTGAGGAAAAGGCTGTACAGTGACCACCCCAACTTGGCATCCATCCTATGGGCAGGCATGAAACCCTGACACTATTACTGATGCTATGGTGCCCAGGCAGTAGCCTAGCATAGCTTTCTTCTGAGGGCTTCTGAGAGACTATAATTAGCTGACTGAGACAGATGCATATTCTTGCAGCCAACTACTGGGATGAGGATGGGGATTCTTAAGGAAGAGTTAGGGGAAGGAGTTAAGGGGCTAAAGGGGATTACAACCTCATAGGAAGACCAACATTGTCAACTAACCTGGATCCCTGGGAGCCCAAGAGACTAAGCAACTAACCAAAGAGCATATGCAGGCTGGTCTATGGCCCCTGGCACATATGAAGCAGAGGACTTTATTGTCCGGCCTCAATGGGAAAGGATGTGCTTAAGGGCTCTATGGAAAGGGGGTGCCTGTTGTTGGGGATGGGGTGAAAGTACCTCCAACTTTTTAGAGGCAAAGAGGAGGGTGGATGGGGTAAAAAACTCTGGGTAGGGAAACCCAGAAGAGAAAAACATTTGGTGTGTAAATGAACAAAATAATTAATTTAAAAAAGCAAAATATAAGCTTACGATAGAAGAAACAATTCAGTTTGAATTTTCAAAATTGTCTCCCACCTAGCTTTATATTATGTCCCATGGCTGAAAAAAAGATAGTGTCCTTAACTATTGATGTTTTATGTAAAATTAACTGGAGAATTAAACCCATTTACTAAGAAAGTCCTAAGAAATAAAGTATCTCTTTAAAATTACCAAAAGAAAAAAGAAAAAGGAAAGAAAAAGGAAATATCTCTAAATATAGTCATGCTATACAGAAATTTTCATTAGAATGTTTCTGTGTTTACATCATAAGATTTGTATATATCCAGAGACTGTCCCACCTGGGGATCCATCCCATATACAAACACCAAACCCAGATAATATTGCATATGCCAAGAAGAGCTTGCTGACAGGAGCCTGGTATAGCTGTTTATAGAGGCTCTGCCTCATCCTGACAAATAAAGAGACAGATGCTCACAGCCAACCGTTGGACTGAGCACAGGGACCCAAATGGAGGAGTTAGGGAAAGTACTGAAGGAGCTGGAGGGGTTTGCAACCCCATAGGAAGAACAACTATATCAACCAATTAACCCCCCCCCCAGAGGTCCCAAGAACTAAACCACCAACCAAAGAATACACACAGATGGACCCATGACTCCAGCTGCATACGTAGCAGAGGATGACCTTATCTGGCATGATAGGAGGAGAGGCCCTTGGTCCTGTGAAGGTTTGATGTCCCAGTATAAGGGAATGCCAAGATGATAAGGTAAGATTAGGTGGGTGGGTAGGTGGGTGGGTAGGGGAGCACCCTCATAGAAGCAGGAGGAGGGAGAATAGGATGGAGGTTTGAAGAGGGGAAACCAGGAAAGGGAATAACATTTGAAATATAAATAAATAAAATATTCATTAAAAAGATATATATATATGAAATGTAAGCATTTCTAACCAAGTTGGTCTTTTAAAGAGAGACATCACTTTTTTATTTAGGTACCAATTAGTCACAAATATTTGATTTAATGGGATGATGCTTCCCATTCATAACATGCCCTGAAAAGCAATTGATTCCAATAATATGAGGAAAACAAAAAACCATGAGGTAAGAGACCTATATTTTGATTGAAGTCTTTTTTAGTGTCAAATCATCATAAACTGAACTTTTTGAAAACCTATTACATATAATTTATTAATACTTATTAGCATACAGTATTTGCTAATCATTGCTGACACAAAATCTCATTTCAATGATTATATGTTGTATGTTCTTAGAGATGAAGTTTAAGCCATGTAAGTCTATCAACATAAAAGAAATTGCATAGAATTCCTACTTAGTGTTAGCTATAAATATTCACATCTTTGCTTACCAACTGGGTGTATTCGAAAAAAGATTCTGGGTTCAAAATAAATAGTGTACTTTTGGTAAAATTGTAAATGTACTATTATTGGAAAAGTGGCATTTTTAGTATTTTAAGAAAGCATAGGAACTACAGAGGATAATATAGTTTAAATGTCCAACACTGTACAACTGTGGCACTATAATAGTAGTATGACATGATTATTTCCTTGTAGAGTATTAGAGTGAGTTTGGGCCTATTTTGTACTCTTGTACTATTGCCTTCTATCATCTGATGATGTGACAATACAGACCCTGTAGATACTGAACTTTGAGAGTGACTTTTTTTCAGTCACTAAAATTATCCTATAAACTTATCTTAATCATATAGTATTACCTGTGGCACTTTGTTATAAAGTGAGTAAAATGATGAATAGAGTAGAATAAATTTTGACTAACTGTATGAATTTAACACTATTATCTTCAAAGGTTCCATGCTAAGTGATTAATGAACATAAATAGTCTTGTCATCTCAAGAATCATGTTATAGATGTAGCCAGAAAGCATTGTTAAAGGTACTGGCAAGATAAAATAATGAAAAATTTAATCCCATTAATAACTGCTATTAATCATTGATCTCATTGAGAAGATGACTTATTGTGATTTTCTGGTACATGATAAAAAGCCAATGTTGACCAGTTTTAAGAACACAACTTTAGAAAAGTCTTACTACAGGCTAAATTAGAGGAAGCATATGACTATAAAATCCATAGGCTATTGATTGTGGTCTAAATGTAGATAGGTAATTATTCCAGCCCTAATAGTTCTAAGCCTGCTCTTTGTTTTTTGAGATGGGAACCATAGCTTCCCTCAATCATGCCTATACATGCGAAACTACACATAATTTTTTCTATGAAACAATTGCACATAAAATCACATTTCTCTGCTTTTGTAGCCTTATTTGATATTGACATAAGATAAAACTAACTGTACATTTTGAGCTATGGACTATTATTGCCCATTCTATAAAATATGGTCTTAATTGAAAATTACAAATTTGTAAATTATATGCTTAATAGCAATCTCTACTCACATAGATGCTATAAATAGATACCAATAAGTCAATAAGTCATTAGAAATACAAGGCCAAGAATCCTAAAAAGTACAGGTATTTCAAAAGAATGAATATAAGGCCATCTGGACCCACAAGCAGTGCACTGGTCCTACCAGGAGAGACCTGTTCTCCCAGGAGTTCTTTCATTCCCTGGCTCAGAGGTGAGATAGCCACTTTCTCTCCAATAACTGTCTGGAGTGGAGTCAGCCAGGAGCACACAGGACACAGGAACAGTAGAGCAGCTTGGACAAGATCCTTCCAGTCGCCATCTGCACCCAGAGCTTGAACTGTCCAGAGCCTTCTGTACATACATAACTTCCACAAGGAAAGAGCTGGTCTCCCAGGGGTGCTGACACAGGCTTACAGACCCACAGGAGTAACAAGATCCAGCCAAAGACAGCAATAACCTTTATCACCAGAGATAACCAGATGATGAAAGGCAAAGGCAAGAATCTTACCACAGAAGTAGAATCCATACTACTTGGAACCATCATAATCCAGTTCTCCCACCACAGCAAATCTTGGATACCCCAACACCCAAAAAAACAAAGAGGTGGATTTAAAATCATATCTCATGATGCTGATAGAGGATTTTAAGAAGAACATAAATAACTCCCTTAAAAAATTACAGGAGAACACATGTAAACAGTTAGAAGCCCTTAAAAAGCAATCATAAAAATCCATTAAAGAATTACAGGAGAACACAGTAAACAAGTAGAAGCCCTTAAAGAAGAAACATAAAAATCCCTTAAAGAATTACAGGAAAACACAACCAAACAGGAGTAGGAATTGAACAAAACCATCCGGGACCTAAAAATAGAAGTAGAAACATTTAAGAAATCACAAAGGGAGACAACTCTGGAGATAGAAAACCTAGGAAAGAGATTAGGAATCATAGATGCAAGCATCACCAACAGAATAAAAGAAATAGAAGAGAGAATCTCAGGCGCAGTAGATACCATAGAAAACATTGACATAACAACAAAAGAAAATGCAAAATGCATAGAGATCCTAACTCAAAACAATCAGAAAAAACAGGACACAATAAGACCAAACTTAAGGATAATAGGTATAGAAGAGAGCAAAGATCCCCAATTTAAAGGACCAGTAAGTATCTTCAATAAAATTATAGAAGAAAACTTCCCTAACCTTAAGAAAGAGATGCCCATGAACATACAAGAAGCCTACAAAACTCTAAATAGTTTGGACCAGAAAATAAATTCCTCCTGTCACATAATAATCAAAACACCAAATGCACAAAAAAAGAAAGAATATTAAAAGCAGTAAGGGAAAACTGTCAAGTAACATATAAAGGCAGACCTATCAAATTTAAACCAGACTTCTCACCAGAGACTAAGAAAGCTAGAAGATCCTGGGCAGATGTCATGCAAACCCTAAAAGAATACAAATGCCAGCCCAGGCTACTATACCCAGCAAATTTCTCAATAACCATAGATGGAGAAACCAATATATTCCATGACAAAAAACAAATTTACACAATATCTCTATACAAATCCAGCCCTTCAAAGGATAATAAATAGAAAACTCCAACACAAGGAGGTAAACTACACCCTAGAAAAGGCAAGAAAATAATCTTCTTTTAACAAACCAAAAAGAAGATAGCCACTAAAAACGTAATCCCACCTCTAACAACAAAAATAACAGGAAGCAACTATCTTTTTTTCCTTACTACCTCTTAACATCAATGGACTCAATTCCCCAATAAAAAGACTAGCAGGCTGGACACATAAACAGGACCCAACATTGTGCTGCATACAGAAGACCCACCTCAATGGTCTTTGTCACCTCAATGACAAAGACAGACACTACCTCAGAGTAAAAGGTCGGAAAGCAGATATTGGCAAGGATGTGAAGAAAGAGGAAGATCCCTCTATTGCTGGTGGGATTGCAAGCTGGTACAATCACTCTGGAAATCAGTTTGGTGATTCCTCAGAAAATTAGACATAGTACTACCTGAGGACCAAGCAATACCACTCCTAGACATATACCCAGAAGATGTTCCAATATGGAATAAGGACACATACTCCACTATGTTCATAGCAGCCTTATATAAATATATATATAATAGCCAGAAGCAAGAAAGAACCCAGATGTCCCACCAACAGAGAAATGGATACAGAAAATGTGGTACATTTACACAATGGAGTACTACTCAGCTATTAAAATCAATGAATTCATGAAATTTATAGGCAAATGGATAGAACTAGAAAATATCATCCTGAATGAGGTAACTCAATCACAAAAGAACACACATGGCATGCACTTACTGATAAGTGGATATTAACCCAGAAGCTCAGAATACCCAAGATACAATTCACAAACCAGATGAAACTCAAGAAGAAGGAAGACCAAAGTGTGGATACTTCAGTCCTTCTTAAAAGAGGGAACAAAATACCCATGGAAGGAGTTACAGAGACCAGGTGTAGAACAGAGACTGGAGGAATGACCATCCAGAGACTGCCCCACCTAGGGATCCATCCCATACACAGTCACCAAACCCAGACACTATTGTGGATGGCAACAAGTGCTTGCTGACAGAAGCCTGATATAGCTGTCTCCTGAGAGGCGCCAACAGTGCCTGACAAATACAGAGGTGAAGGCTCACTGCCAACCATTGGACTGAGCAAAGAGTCCACAATGGAGGAGCTAGAGAAAGGACCCAAAGAGCTAAAGGGGTTTTCAGCCCCATAGAAGGAACAACAATATGAACTAACTAGTATCCCCAGAGCTCCCAGGTAAGAAATCATCAACCAAATAGTACACATGTTGGGACTCATGGCTCCAGCTTCATATGTAGCTGAGGATGGCCTAGTTGGTCATCAATGGGAGGAGAGGCCCTTGGTCCTATGAAAGCTCTATGCCCCAGTGTATGGGAATGCCAGGGCCAGGAAGCAGGAGTGGGTGGTTTGGTGAGTGGGGGAGGGGATAGGGGTCTTTTTCAGAGGGAAAACCAGGAAAAGGGATAACATTTGAAATGTAAAGAAAGAAAGTATCTCATAAAAAAAAGAAAAATATTTGATCCCAAATTAGATAATCTATAATAAGTGATTGTTTAATGAATAAACCCTTTGTTTAAATAAACTCTTGAAATTAAAAAACAATTTATAAAAGATATGCTTTATCAAAATTAAATAAAAAATATAGAAACCCTAAAATAAATAAATACACAAATAATCATATAGATGATAGGTAGATAAGTAGAAAAAAGAATGAACATAAATTGAACACCATTAATAGTTAACATAATTCAATGTTTATTTCTCATGAACACCAGTCAGTATATTTCAATATATTTCTATTATTTTGCAAGATGTCAAATTTGCAAATAAAATTAAATATTTTCTCTAATGTGTAAAGGGTATTAAGACATGTACCTGGGATTAAAGTTCATGCAATCTGAGCTATGTGTAAAAGCATTTATGTCTACAGGGGTATTTGGTCCCATTCTTACAAGTATATTATAAGTATCAAAGATCTCAGTGCTTAGAAAGTTCTCTTAAAATATCCCAATCCCCAATCTTGGAATACATGTGTCAGAAAAAACAATTAAGCTCCAAAGCAAGGCCAGTATGAAGTGAATACTGAGATCACAGCATTTGTGGTTATACTTTAAAGATCAAAAGAATTTTGTTGAAAAGATATAGTCATAAGAAATGGAAGGTAATTAAATTTTATGATATTCATTTGTATTTGGATTTAAGAGAATATATAAAGGAGTAAAGACTTCTTTCTTCTTCAAGTAAGAATTCCTTTTTATAAAACAATTTATAATTGTGCTTTTCAGTAATATTTCTTGTTTAATCAGGCAAAGGATGGATGAGCTACAAAGGACGATTTTTATCCTAGACAGAAGGCAGATGTATGTTCAAAATATTCCAATAAGATTTCCAACCCTTTTGAAGATTGTAATCATGGGTGAAATGATACACGATGAGAAATGGGTTGAGGCTCTTCTACCTTAATATATATGCATAAAGTGTACATTTATAAGCATTAAGATGTAGAGATCATTATGTTCATGACTTCTTCAAGAAATTTTAGTAATCTTTCCTTTTATATAAAATTACATAATAAAGGTCCATATAAACACATATCCACAAGCATATTTTATATAAATATATAATATTTTATCTCTTACTCTTATTTTGAGTTAATTTATTAGCTCACAAAAAGGAGCATTAACTGTAACAGATATGAGTACTGCAAAATAGATTTCAGGCAACATAAATCCTTAGAGAAATTACTAATTTAATTAACTAGAACAATCAACTAGGTAGACATAAAAGAATATTAATTTGTAAACATGATGTATGCACAATAGTTCATTCTTAATTGCCTCATACCAGGCTTCTGGCCTCTTAAAATTAGTAGTTGTAGATATCTAATTCGTCTACCAAGGTATAATGTTCATAGATAATTTATAACAGCTTAAAAATAAAATCAGAGTTCTAAAATGATCAGTAATGACTACATACTAACCAGAAAGCAGATAATGTAATTTATAGAATCCATTGATTTATAGCCTTATCAAATCTGTTACATAAAATCATCTAACATTGGCAAAGGTATAAACACAAAACTTCCACTAGGAAACACGTAAAACACATTTTTTACTTTTTAAAGCTGAAAGCATATTGAGGGAAGTACCATAAAAGAAAACTGAACTCACTAAGAATATTTAAAAGTAACTCTTAATAAAAGGAATAATATAATTTAAATAAGAATGAGAATATTCAAGGCTTGTAGAGCATATGTATGGTTATTTCTCAATACAAGCATAATAATGAAACCATGTCTATTAAAATGTATAATTCAAGAATAAGTGAAGTATAATTTTCTTATTTACAAAGAATGAAAAGAAGAAACTAAGTAAAAAGAATACAGACTACTCAATATTAAGAGATACCTTCAACTCCAGCCAGGGAAGCAGGTAAGCTAACTGCAGATCTGTACCACTCCTTCCTTTCTTCCAAATCCATTCCTCCAGTCTCATTCTCTACTCTGCAGCAGACCACCTGCTCTGGCCTACCCTTTCTCTCTGCTTCTACCTAAAGCAGATCACACAAATCATGCCTCCAAAGTTTCTCCTCATGCAAAAGAAGGAGGAGGATGAGG
>NW_022196905.1:203127605-203137360 GCF_008632895.1 Mastomys coucha
GAAGAGGAAGAACAACAACAACAACAACAAGAAAAAGAACAAGAACAAGAAGAACAAGAAAAAGAACAAGAGCAAGAACAAGAAGAACAGGAAGAACAAGAACAAGTAGAAGAAGTAGAAGAACAAGAGGAGGAGGAGGAAGAGGAGGAGGAGGAGGAGGAGGAGGAGGAGGAGGAGGAGAAGAAGAAGAAGAAGAAGAAGAAGAAGAAGATGAAGAAGAAGAAGAAGAAGAAGAAGAAGAAGAAGAAGAAGAAGAAGAAGAAGAAGAAGAAGAAGAAGAAGAAGAAGAAGAAATAAAATATAATCTTTCTATCACATTGAAATTGAAATTGGACAAGACAAACCAACAGAAGGAAAAATGCCCAGAAGGAGGCACAAGAATCTACTTCCTCCACACCCAGTAGTCCCTTGAAAATACTAAACTGAAAACTGTAAAATTCACACAGAGGACGTGGTGCAGATTCATGCAAATCCTGTGCATTTTCCTTCAGCATCTATGAGTTTATATATGCTTCACTGGGTTAATTTACAGGGCCTCGTTCTGCTGAAGTACTCTATTCCCTTTGGCTCTTCTTACACACTCTTTCATCTTTCTCCTCCATAGTTCAGAAGTAAATATTGAAAGCTTGAAAAAAAAACTTGTCAACTATTTGTGGCAAATATTTGGTGAACAAATAAATATCTCACAAAGAAATGACAGAATATTGATTTGACCAAGCCAGCTCAGCCAGTCAACAGGTTCTCTAGGGCAGGAGTGAGGACTGAAAATTAAAAAGTCAATTAGACAAAACTGTAGCATGACCACAGCCAGTTCTGAGGCTAAAGTGGGTTCATTTTTTTTTCCAGACAGTTTTTATACCACTTTAAGTACATTCAAAATGATAAAATCAGTTCTGGGTCAAGGAATAAGCAAGGCAATAAACAAAATCAGTTAGGGTGACCAAGACAACAGGAGTACCACACAAGCCTCCACTATGCCAGTTCTGAGCTTCACAATAACTCAAATGTAAATGTTCTTAACCTGAGAATATTTCCTGAGTCCTGGCCCAAAGTCAGATTCCCTCGAACTTACTTCTTTTATCTTGGCCCAATGTCAAATTCCCACCAAGTGTCTAGAAGCAAACAAGTCCCAAATGGCTCTCTACATTGACTTATATAAAGACGAATGTGAGGATTTGGGGACTGTAAAATAAAATACAAAACTCTGAGTATGTGTGTATATATGTTTTGGGGCAGTGTAACAATAATAAAGAAGGGGATGTCATCAATTTGAGAGGCCATTGGAGAGAGTATGAAAGGAGTTAGAGATGTAGTAGGGAGTGGGGAAAGGATGTACCTATATGTATAAAATTCTCAAAATATAAATAATAACATACATTTAAAAACAAAGAAAGTTTTAGAAAGTAAAAACCAAAATATTTGAAAGAAGAAGAGCTAAGAAAGGAGCTTACATATAAGCTCTTGGGCATAGATTACTTTCCTTATATGACAGAGCCTCAGGGAAAGGAAGAAAAAAAGAATTTGTGCCTATCTTTGAAACAGAATCAAGTAAAACTATTACATAAACTTTCAAGAACATAAATTGGAATTCATCAGAATATACTAAGTTTACCTGGTTTAAGTGTACACTTTGACGATTTTGAAACTTCATTCCATGACTGCTGTAATCTACTACAGAAATATATGAAATTTGGTATAGAAATAGATACTTAAGCAATCATTAAAATTTTGCATAAATCCAGGTATACACACTAGTAAGATGCAAGGAATATAAATGTTTGAGGAAAATTTAATTTCAGAAAACCAAAACAAAGAAACAAAAAAATTCTCATGGAAGAAACTGACAAATTCTGAAATATTCATTCTCTAAAGCATAATAGCTATATGATTTCAATGAGAAAAAACTAATATACCATAACAAAATTAAGAGTACATAAACAAATTATTACACTTAGTTGACTCAATGACTTATTACTAATCTTAGTAAACATACAAAAAATCCCTGAACAGAGATTTTTTTTCAAAAATGCAAATAAGATTAGGATATTTTAGTATTTTACCTTAAATAGGTAAATCTTTAATTCTGAAATAATTTCAAAATTTCTCAAACAAATGACTAAATTCTTGAGATAAAAACTTAATTTTCATGTTTTTCAATGGACATTACAGAAACATAAGATGTCAAGTGGCCACTAATCAAGGAATAACTAAAATTATTGCAAGACCTAACATTAGCATAGTTTTATTTCCAGAACAAAGCAGTCTACATATTATATGGGCAATAATAAGAAATACCCTCTAAAAGTAAATTAATGATAGAGTATTCACTTTATTGAACGTTAAAACGTAATAGGGAATTTCAGGAGTTAAAGTCATTGAATGAGGTTTAGAACACTACCTAGATTTTAAAGTTGTCTTCTCAGCACAATGTATCAGTCTCCTGGACTAATACAACATCTTTGTCATTTAAAAATATGACTATCAATGTTCCCATTTTCAATTAAATATGGATTAAATGAGGTGAACTGGTAATTTACTTACTGCTCAGTGTTTAATCACATGTTGTGTTATTTATTCCAATCTTAATCTATTTTCATTAAAGTCTTCAATGTCCCTAATCATTTCATAAGCTTCCTAATTTATGTATTAGACATATTTCTGTTATGATTTCTGATGATTTCATAAAAAGAAAACTACAACTCTTTATAGATAAATACCAAATTTGATTGATTGAGGAATAAAAATTCCATGCCATTTAATACTGCAGTAATCCCATCAATATAAAATTTGAACTAGTTTTTAAAAATATCACTAAGATACCTTCTAGCTAAACAACTAAAATAAGGTTTTTCTATTCTATTGATCTAAAGGATTTACCTCAAGCAATGTTATAGTCCCCAGGGGATTTGGAAATGACTGGTAAAGACAGCCTTGAAATTTATTTTGATCTGGATTCCACATCCTTAACCCACACAGAATCAGAGCGGTCTGTAGCACTTTAAAATAGAATATTTATGTCTGTCTTGTTCTGTAGTTTAAACTGTACATAAAACTTCAAAGCCAGTTCAAATCTTCCACATAGCACTCTTTCTTGGGGAGAGTCCTTTACTTGTAACAAAGCATGACACCATAGAAAACCACTGCTTCTGTAGTCATAGTTCTCAATTCAGCTGTGTGGATTGATGTGAAATAGCTGTCCAGGAGACAGTAATGTACATTTGCTCACAAACTAGAACATCTTGTCTCAGCACACTCAGCAACAAGAAAGAATTTCCCAAGAAAAAGGCTGCAAATTTATACATAAGTTATACACTCAAGATCAAAGTCTGCATTGGCAAATGGTTGGGAGACTTTTTTTATTCAAATGAGAGTATTAGTTCCAGGAGAAATTTTATCATATGCCATGAAGTGCCCCTATAAATGCTTAGAAATCTGTACATTTGCCTCAAATACTATAATTTAAAAATGAAACAGCTCTGTTTAGAGTCTGCATCAAAACAATAGAGAACACTAAACAGGCAAAAATCACCATCAAAAAGTAAAAATATACTTAGAAATATGTCTAATGCTGGTTTACTCAATATTCCTGCTAGAGAAACACATTAATTTAAAAACGTATATGGTAAAGAGTCAAGGAGCTCAATATTTCCATAAAAACGAATGGGAAAATTGACAATAATCTTTACCTTGGTGAAAACATTTATTTGTATAAGTATATATTATGTCTATTAGGTATATATATATACATATCTGTACAAATGTATTCTTATACTATATCTGACTTTAAATATACACACTCTACTTATTTAATGTAGTCATGTTCCTGTCTTTGGCTGAAATCTCAATGTATCCTTAAACAATAGATATACAAATACTTTTTTTCCCTGGAGTTTTGAAATTTTTCACATGGTGACCAAGAAGTCCAGTGAAACATTGAGATCTTCTAAACTTAGGATATTTTATCTTGAAGAAACTGAGAGTCAACAAGTCTGCATGGAAACACCAAATAGTACTCAACAAATGACAGTAGACCAGGGAAGCCAGAGAGAAAAAAGAGAGAAACAAAATATATGGGAATTTGCAGCTATTTTTTTCAATGTGCTACAAGATAGGGCATAAATCTAAAAATTTAAATCTAAATAAAGCTACAGTTCATTTTTACCAGAAAATCTTTGCAAGAAATGTGTGTGTGTGTGTGTGTGTGTGTGTGTGTGTGTGTGTGTGTGTGTGTGTTATTTGGGGAATAAGCACCTAAAACTGGATAACTAGTTTTTGTGCTTTTCATGGAATACTGTTTCTTGAGCACTCAGCAGTACTTTAACTCTTTGTCTAAGAATTACGGCTCCAGAGTTTTCATTTTGATGTTAGGATATATATATATCAGAATCGTTGTTTACAACTGACTAAGAAACATTGTCTAAAACCACAATCCATAAAAATGCTGAGGAGAACCAATCAAGGTCTGGTGGTCTTCAATCCCACATGATACATGTAGCACATAACTCCTGTGCCTAAGTCTAAGGGATTTTGCAGAAGGGAAGACAGAAAGATTGTTAGAGGAACAAGTGTGCTGTCAGGTTGTCTCCTGCAAAGTAGAAGAGTTTAATCCAGTAATGTGGCTGTCCTGGCATGGGATCATTTCCAAAAATACATTCTGCTGAAATGCAGACATGCCCTAGATTACAGTGTGATCTGGCTGAAATAGACAGCCCTTCCTGAACACCTTTAATCCCTAACAAAGAAGGTTTGGGTTAGGTTGTAGAAGGAAGCCCCCACGTTTGAATGAAGTCTAATGGAGGGGCAAAACGAAGCAAAGAATCAGCGAAAGATTGGAAAGCATGACTCGGAGATCGGATAAGCCCAACTCACAAGAGAAAATGATAAGGAAGAGAGGCTATTTAGGAGCTGGAAAAGAGAAAAAAAGGTGGTGTAGTGTGTGGTGGTTAGGGTGTGTGTATAGCGGTTTCACTGTTAACAGCTTTACAGAGACAGGTTACAGGGAAAACATGCTAGACACAGGTGAAAATAGAATGAACCAAAGAGTAAGAAAGATCCAGAACATTAGAACACATGGCTGAAGTTTGTATGAGGCCAGGTAGAGTAATTTGGTCAGAAGCTGAAAGAAGCCAAATTAAATCAGTCACCTTGGAAGATTAGATTGTATGGAGGCTAGAAGCTTCTAGGCGTAGGTGTAAGGATAGTTAGGGAAGGAAACAGTTTGATCTCAGACCAAGAGATATATTCACACAGCTTGGTTCCAGCTCTCATATCACTTCATCTGAAGAAATAAAAGCAACATTTACATATCAGAGAAGCTACCATCTTGAAAGAGGTATCTTATCATCATGATAAAAATGCCTATAAAAACCATAAACCCTTTACTAAACCAAGCTTCTGTATAAAGCTCTTTATATATTGTAGCTCAGATAATGAGTGGTATGATTTTTATAGTTGATGCTGTTAGCATCACAAAA
The DNA here is from genome assembly GCF_008632895.1 of Mastomys coucha. NCBI lineage: Eukaryota > Metazoa > Chordata > Mammalia > Rodentia > Muridae > Mastomys > Mastomys coucha. The sequence goes on from NW_022196905.1 coordinate 203,133,080, forward strand.
ATATATACTATAATTACAGATTAATTTCCAGTTTCTCAGTTATGTGGATTCTCTAAATGCATACTAATTCCATAGTTCTCTTCTGAAGTTCAGTGTCGCAAATAGCCTTTTTGGAAGATGCCCTAGTTGAAACGTGAGAATCTGATACTTTCATCGCTTTCTTAAATTGAGTGGATTCAAGTATCCTGCATGAGCTATGGACTTGAGTAGATGATCTGACCATTAGCTTCATATGTTCTCTAGAGTGTATATTAGCTGATGATGGTTTATTATCAGCAGCATAAATTACAGCCATTTCCTATAAACTAGAAGTGAGGAAAATATACTACCTGACTGCAATACATAAACAATTGTACATTCTCAAAAGTACAACCAAAAACTTTACAAACATAACATATAAAGCACACAAAATCTGAGCATTGGGAATGTATGCAGGGTGAGGTTCTAAACTGTGTAAGCTGCTATGGTTCACTGTAAGGAGGTCATTTTAACATCAACTATTTTATGCATAACCAGGCTCTCTAAGGACCTGTTGGAAAGTCTTTCATAAGATATTGCTATGATTATTATTATGTTTTTTAATATGATGATAAAAATCAACAATGTTAAAGGAACATTGTTCATTAAACCAAAGTAAAACTGCTGAAAAAAACCACTGATCCTTTCATATAATAACAGAGGAAAAGATTAGTTTTCCACAATGATTTTATTAACTAGTAATTTGTAAAAGATTATTTCTATTTTCCTAAATGAAATACAGATAAGCACACTGTAAATTGTAATTAGAACATCTTTTCCATAATGTATTTTAGGAAGCATGTTAAAGAGAAGAGATAGAATGAGAATAAGGATGTGCAGTCCGATATATTTGAAAGTTACAATTTAAGAAGCAAATTCCTAGCCGGGCGGTGGTGGCGCACGCCTTTAGTCCCAGCACTTGGGAGGCAGAGGCAGGCGGATTTCTGAGTTCGAGGCCAGCCTGGTCTACAGAGTGAGCTCCAGGACAGCCAGGGCTATACAGAGAAACCCTGTCTCGAAAAACCAAAAAAAAAAAAAAATATATAAGAAGCAAATTCCTGAGATTGTAAGAATATTTACTGAGCCCAATTATCTGGACAGATTTTGAGCCTCATTACTTCCTATTTCATATGCCATGTATAATATAAATATTAGTATATCAGCTTCTTTGTTTATAAGCTGGACATAAAAAAGTATATATCCAGAAGAATATCATTAGTATCAAATGAATTAACATGGGATGACTTATGACAGATATCAATAATCATGCCCAGTAAAAGCTAACAGTGGTAGCCTGCTATAAAAGATGGAAAACAGGCACCAAAACTTCTAAAGTGTTTTCATGCACTAAAACAAGACAGCAAAGATGTCCAGAATTCTCCTAAATATACCACTTCTAAAATAAAAACAGAACCAAATATTTAGAAGTAAATCTCCAATTCCTTTCCTCATCTTTTTTTCCTTATTGTTTTGCATCCGTTTGACTCAAGCATACATGACAGACAGAAATTCTTGAACAATCTTCTAATAGATATGTTCATTATTCACATTCATTCTATTATAAAACAGTTTTAGTATGCATGCTATCTTTTTTTAACATTATTTTTTTTATTTTAGATATTTTCTTTATTTACATGCGAATTTCTCCATTCCCAGTTTCCCCTCCAAAAAACAAAAAACCAAACAAAACCAAACCCCTGTTGCCTCCCCCTTCCCCATGCCTGCCGCCCCGCCCTCTAGCATGCTATCTTAATTATTGGAGTTGTAATTACTTTATTTTGTAAGTTAAATGCTGTCTTAAAAATTAAATTAAAAGTAATTGCTAATAATAATCATCATTTTAAATGAAGAAATGTAAAAAATGGTACTGTACATGGTGTGTTAGTGTGTGTTTGTGTGTGTGTGTGTGTGTGTGTGTGTGTGTGTTATACATGTTCCTGTAAATTGAGACAAAAGGAAATTTAGATTGTCATTCCCCAATAGACATCTACTGGTTTATGGGGTTTACTGACTCAGCTAGGGTAATTGAAGTCCTGTATTTTACTATTTTGAATATGTATGCACACATTTGAGTTTTCAGATACTCTTTAAATCTGCAAAAATGTGTGAAATTTCAATTTAATCTCTTCCAAATCACTCAAAAAATAGAATGTCATGCAACATTAAGTATTTGTGATATAATTTAAAATTTCCCTAGCTAAGAAATGAGCAAGGTATGGTGTCTGATACCATTGGTCCCAGTACTCATTTGGGAGAGGAAAGTAGATCTTTGTGAGCTCAAGTACAGCCTAGCCAAGATAGCTAGTTATAAAACAGCCAGAACTACATAGCAAATTCTGTTTAAAAAAAGAAAACCCTGTGCCTTTGAAGAGAATCTGGGTAATTGTCTATATGATTATTCCTAGTTCAGTGGTTGGAGGCTCATATTCAACAAGGCTTTAACTCACTTGGTGATAGATATGAGTTTAAAGATTAATTTTTATTATTTGGTCTTTGTAACAAATATGAAATTAAATTTGTTTTTTTTTTCATTCTATATATGACATCTAAAAACCTAAATGGGTGTTCCTTAATCTAAAATCAATCAAACAAAAATAACAAAACTTCCTCCAAATATCTTGCATCATTATTCCAAAATGAAATCAATGTTAACTTTGTTTAAGAAAAATTTCTGTGATTATTCAGATGTTAATTCCTTAAGAAGATTATAATAAAATCAGCTAATATTAATAAACTATCTTTAATCGTTTTAAACTTGGGTTAAAATCATTGACTTAGAATGTTAGAAGATAAAGGATGAGGAAAAGTGTTTAGCTTGACTTACAGGTATGTATCCTGGAGAACCTGAAATGTTCACAGAGAATAAATCCTATCCCCTTTTTCAAAGTCTTCCTACCAACTTGCACATTTATGTTGATGATTTAACATGAAGTTAGGAAGATAAACATAGCAACATTTTCACTAAATGACCCTCTAGACTTTCTACCAATTCTTTTCTGCACAGGAGCAAATCTCTGTGTTGGTAAATTGTATTCTATCATAGTACATTAAAAAAAATCCTTGTTTTTCAATACCTTGCATAACAATTTCTATTGCAAACTACCATGTAATTTCTAAACTTTCTAGCCTAGTTGAAATAAATTAGCTTGGAAATCAGCCAATCAGAAAACACAGATAGAATAAAGAACATTTCCACTTGATATATAATCAACATCATTTCCTTTAAATATTACTTGAGACTTTTAACTATCATTGTTTTGAATTATAGAATTTGTTCTTGAAAAGTATATATTAAAAATATTCTTTTAGCATACCTAAAATTAAAATTCACAGCATTCAATACAATTACTGCCTACATCTTCCAAACACTGAACTATTTATTTGAACATGACCATTTAAAGATGTTCATTTTGGTTCATTGTATCTAGAAGTATAATTATACGAGCCACTGAATTTTACAGTTTGTCTGTTTTTACAATAAGACTCAATGGTCTGGCAAAAACACAGATATAAAGGACCATCATTTTTCTTGTATGAGAAGCAACATTTTTAGCTTTCAGAAACTTAACTACAAAGTGTCAGGATTTAATAGTTTTGGTGCTTTATGGTGAATCATGATCATTTAAGGAGCTTATCTATCTTAAAAATAAAATTAGATTCTCAAATAGGACACAAGATAAAAAAGATGACCCTTGAAATGATGACTCACTGGTGGAGGAATTAAAAACCAAATTTGATGTGTCACTTCTAACTTAGATTACAAAATATATTGTTCATGAATGTAAGACTAATTGATCTCTTTCTGTGAGGTCATCAGTCTTCAGAATAATGATAATCTGTATAATCTGGTTGTATCTTTTATTTAATAAGATTATCTACAACAAAGTCAATGAAATTTCTCTAAATTCTTACAATTGATCTTTAATACTAAGAAATTTGAAGTCATACTTAATATAATTGTCTAGACAAACTAGACATGAAAAAAAAATGATGCCTTGGAAAGAAACCAGTAAGATTGGCTTCAAAAAAGATTGTCAGAAATTTAAAACTGACTTGGTGAACAAATGTGAGACAGGTACTCTACAGACATTTGGAAATATTTTATGTACTTTCATCAGATCACTTCTTGGTATTTGTCTTAGTCAGGGTTTCTATTCCTGCACAAACATCATAACCAAGAAGCAAGTTGGGGAAAAAAGGGTTTATTCAGTTTACTTCCACATTGCTGTTTATCACCAAAGGAAGTCAGGACTGGAACTCAAG
>NW_022196905.1:203138404-203144371 GCF_008632895.1 Mastomys coucha
TTAACAGCGGAAGTAGGCGCCATCTTGCCATGGCGAATGCCTCTCAAGATTCACGGCTCCCCACAAGAGAGAAGGAAGTAAGTTTCTGAAATCAATCTACCTCTACACATACATGTTAAAATCCTATTAACACACTCCTGTGAAGACATGCAATACACACACACACACACACATTTGTATGCACATGCAAACAAACACACAGATGCATGTTTGTCTCCAAATTTCTGTTTACCTAATGAGTTAAATAACTACAATAAATCCCTATTTTATAAAGAAAAAGTCAAATTATAGCTTACATGAGCAATGCATTTTTAAACCAATTATTGCAGAACATTGTGAATGGAGTAAGTAGAAAATACACTATAACACTGATAACAGTGCAATTTATTTTTTTAATGTTTATTTATTTTTGTATGTAATGGTTACATCTGTTTTCTGAGTATACTATGTGCACCACATTTACTCAGATACCTCAGGGATGTCAGAAGAGTTGCATGGAGTCTACATATTGAATGAGGAAGAGAGAGGTTCCTTGGCCACGCAGTGGTGGAGCACACCTATTAATCCCAGCACTGGGGAGGCAGAGGCAGGCAGGTTTTTTGAGTGGTGGGGAAATAAAGGGGGTGGGAGGGTAGCCCATGTCCCCCCTAGAGCTCAGGGCCCTGTGGTAGGAAATGCACAGTCTTTGCTCTGGATCTCAGGCACCACAAACCCACTGGGGCTGGGAACCTCTGGAGAGTGCTCTCCACACTGCTGGGTGAACATCGGGCTGTTGGAAGCCACTACCACAGGGGTGGAAAGGGAGCAGTCCCATGGGTTCTCAGTCCTAGTCATCCCAGATGCTGCTAAATACCATGGAAGAGCTGAGAACGAATTAGGGGTCCTAGGGGCAGCTCAGTCAGCCCCAGGGCCTCGGGGAGAAAAGGGGTGACAGGTAGTTCCACACAAGCATGGGGTATGAGAGTCTGGAAACTCTGGAAGACTTTCCTGTGTGAGATAAGAAGCTGCTCTTTAGGGGAAGGCCTAAGCCATTATTCCAGCACAGCAAGTTTAGATGAAAGGAGGCAGTGCATAGTTTTAGGCTTTATTGTAGAAAAGAGAGAGAGGGAGAGAGAGAGAGTAGAAAAGTAGAGACTGGCCATAGTCACGTGGAGAGAGGGGAGAAAGGAGGGGGAGAAGTAAAAGCAAGAGTTAAGAGTAAGAGGTTAAGAGAAAGAGGAGGGGTCAAGCAGCCCCTTTTATAATGGGATGGGCTACCTTTCTCTTCCCAGGGCAGTGCATGTCTTGCTGTAGTGGGATAACTATGGGGGTGGAGTACAGCCAGAATACTGAGAGGTTGCAGCATTGTCTAAGTGATTGATGCCACAGGATAATGGAGTGAGGGCTCATGGAGTCAGCAGCCTAATGTTTGAGGGCATAGCTTACTTTTCTGTCCCTTGAAGAATTTTCAAACTCCTGAGTAAGCCTCCTTGGTCTCCTGAGTAAGCCTCACTCAACCAAGAACCCAGACTGCTCATGAGACTATAATTAGTCTTCAACCCCGTCAGAAGTCCAAGAATGAATTAAATATTCCCTGAATAAATGGGAAGTATAAAAACAAGCTTTGAAAACTCAAACAAGTTGTGGAGACAGCTGACTATCTGGACAGTCATCAATTTTCTTTTAATGTTGGAGCATTTGTCTTCAGCCTTTTGGCCCATACTCATTTTACAGACCCAGAAATGAACTAGGAATATGAAGGACTAGCTTACACTGTCTTGGCAGAGATTAGTAGTAGACTATCCCACATAGTATTTTGTCTGTAGATGAAATAGGCTATTTTTACCCATGTCGAAATTGCCAAGGTAAGCAACCTCACATGAAGGTAAAGATGCTCAATTTCTTCTTTGAAGGAGAATACAGAAGCTGTTAGGAGCAGATACATCTCATTGTCAAATGATCCTTAATAATCAAATAATATTAAATGTCACATTCTGTGGATTTCTGATGTTTTAAGACTATGTAAAGTATATTGAACTATTAAACCTTAGCTACTCTTAGCAATTTCTATTTGAGTTAATTGAAAGCACTTTATTATAATTAAATTACAATGTAACCTAATAATGAGTTTACTATCTGGTCCTTAACTTGTGCTACTTAATCATCTTAAACAATTTGTAGTAGCAGCTATTAGAAAGACTGAGTCAAAGCCTGGTATTCTTAAATGAGTTGTATGGCACAATGCCTATCTAAGAATAACTATACTAATTTCAATTTTTGTATCAATACATAGATTTATCACAATGAAAACTTTAATTCTATATCAATATATTAATTCTATACCAATGTAAGAAATAATAACTTCAATTTTACATGAATTACAAAGATTTCTATCAATGTAAGATTAAGGATACACAATGCTTTAAGAATAAATTTGGTAATCCATCCTATCTATTTCCTCCCTGTTCAAAATTACGACCATTACCAAATTATCCCTTAAAATAACAACCCATCTATAATTTTTAAAATAACCATAACCAGACACCCAAACCCAAGGAACCTGTCTCTCCATAGCTTCTTCTTGCTGAATAGGGCAATAAGAAATTCTTTAAAGGGGTGAAGAAGAATAGGAAAATTAACAAAATTGATGAGACTTAAGAAGGCTAGCTTTAGCATGTATTTTTCAGTCTCTGTATGCTTAGAGGGCTCAAGGCATGACTGAAGGTCTGACTGGATCCATTTGAAAAGTTGAGTGAGGCAAGATCATCTGGAATCAGTAGAAATTCCTGAAGCTGTTCTCTGGACAGCATCAAGAAGCAAGGGGCTGGAAGAGCAGTCAGTTCAGCATCTCTGAAGATGAATCTTTCCAAAGCAGTATATTCTATAATGTATAAATTTCACAACCAGAATTTTAGGACCATTAAGATATTTGTATGGATTGTGCAGGGTGCACAGATCAGTTAAGGATGAAATTTTACTTCTTTTTTTTTTTTTTTTTTTTTTTTTTTTTTTTTTGAGCAGGTGAAAGACAACTGTCTTTTTGATGAGCTAATTTTATCATTAACCAATTGTAATAAATCTTCATTCATGCCATATGAAGGAGGGCACAAAGAATCTTAAGGATTCCATAACCAACAAGTTTTATTATCTCATTTCACATGAAGTTTTGGCTGGAGACATTTTTATATCTAAGCCCGTTACTAGACTGTTCATATGTCCAGGAATCAGCAGACCAAGTTACCTGTCCTGTTTGATTTTTTTTTAATTTTTTAATTTTTTGAGATTCTGGAGGATCTTCCCCTTTCATATCTATTATATATCACTCTGGAAGGGGTCCAAAGCCTTCTCTCCTTTCTAGTCAACACAGTTACAGAGCCTCCCTCCCAAAAAAGCATGTCCTTGTTCCAGTAATAGGAAATCAATAAAGGTATAGCTTGATCTCTCTCCTAGAGGAATTTTAATATAACCATCAAACTCATAACCAAGTGCATTTTGATAATTAAAAATAATTTAATGAAATTAAAGAAATCTAAGCAAATATTCTCTGTTGAGCTGTTTCTTTTTTGCTACCCCCTGCTCCAACCTACATGAGATCAAGGCCTAAATTATTTATATATCTATGTATACTTAAATCATCTCTACTATGGAGATTAATATCTCTACAGGTACATATTGTAGTATGCCCCTTTCTCTTTATATAATTCTCAAAGCCTAAGTTTTTCTGTCTAAGATAGGTTAGGCTTCCTATCCCCTGCTTTCAATTTAAGTTTTTTGTTTTTTTTTTTAGATCAAATGCCTTAATACTTATTATCTAAGTCTACTTACTATATGAATCTATTTCCAGGCTCTTATTTCTGGTGTACCAGGCAAAAGGAATCCCAAAAATTCCATGGGGACCATGTTGAAATATTTTGAGAGTTGGTCTTGGAAAGACTTTTAAATTTCTTTAAAGCATTTTTTAAATTTAATCTTCCTAACTTCTTCTACAGAGCTTAACATCTCTGTATATTTGCGAACATTGTCTCCTGAGAAGCTCTGACAGTACCCACCTAATACAGAAGTAGAGGCTCACAGCCATCCATTGGACTGAGTAAATGGTCCCCAATGAAGGAACTAGAGGAAGGACCCAAGGAGCTGAAGGGTTTGCAGCCCCTTAGGATGAACAACAATATGAACTAACTAGTACCCTCAGAGCTCCCTGGGACTAAAATTCCAACCAAAGAGTACACATGGTGGGACTCATGGCTCCAGCAGCATATGTATAGAAGAGGATGGCCAAGTTGGTCATCAATGGGAGGAGAGGAACTTGGTCCTGTGAAAGTTCTATGCCCCAGTGTAGGGGAATGCCAGGGCCAGTAAGCAGGACGGTGTGGGATGGTGAGCAGGTGGAGGGGAGAGGGAACAGGGGTTTGTTTTAGTTTTAGTTTTGTTTTGTTTTGTTTTGTTTTGTTTTGTTTTGTTTTTGGATGGGAACCTGGGAAAGGAGATATTGTAAAGAAAACTTCTAATAAAAAAAGGACATTTAAACAATTACCATTACACACTCTACTATCCTTAAAAACAATTAAATCAAATTTTAAGTTTTCTATTCTTTAATTATTTACTTGTAGGAAACAGGCTATATCTACCATCTGACTCTCTGCCTCTCACTGCTTTCCTCGTAGCATCTAGCAGGCAGCTTGGGATAAATCCCTGTCAGTGGCAGTATTCCTTTGTTCTACTTCCTTGACCCATGCCCACTTACTCAAAACCTCACATGACTTGTTGTCTTTATCTCCTGCTGCTCCTGCATCCTATCCTTCTTCCCCAAGTCATGGTGATTCTGCCATTCCTAGTCGGCATAGCTCTAAGGGTCTCACCCCATGCCCAGTCATTGGAACTGGCATCTTTATTGATCACTCAAAAACTAATTGGAGATAAGGACAGGACCTTTAGCATTTGGACACACAGATTCCTGATTGAGTCAAAGCATTCGAACCAATCTCCAACACTAGTTCAGTGGATAATATTTTTCATACTTATGTACGGATAGGATGTAATCTGTAGATTGCATTAATGCTTCTCTCTCTCTCTCTCTCTCTCTCTCTCTCTCTCTCTCTCTCTCTCTCTCTCTGTCTTTCTGTATATGTATACACAAGATGTCTTTCTATATGCATCTGTCCTTTTCCATTTCTTTCATCAATCTTTTCTAATTTGCATTGTAAAGATCCCTTGAAGCCCTTCCTTTTTTTCCTCTTTCTTAGTTTCAATCCACCCCATTCTTTCTCTCCTTTCCTTCCTCCCCCTCTCTGTCCTTTCTTTACCTTTCCTCTATCTATTTATTTATCTATCCTTCTGTCATTTTTCTCTTCCTCTCTTTTCCTTTCTTCCCTCTTTCCTTACTTCCCTCTATCTTTTCTTTCTTTGTTTCTTTCACTATCTACTCTGGCTAGAAATTATAGGCATTTCAGTAATGAGGATAAAAATATGACTCTATACATTGTTCCATTCCTTACAACAAAAGTTTTCTCTCATTTGATAGGATATTGACTGAGTTATTTATTACATTACTACATTCTTCCTATTCCTAATTTTTCCAGAATTTTTATCACTAAGGATTTTGAATTTCACTAATAATACTAAAATCAGTAACTATATATATAGCATGGTCTTTTTTTCTCAGTTAAAAATATATTTCACAGGTGCTCTGACACACGCAGGATCAGAGGTAAGCAGGAACAAATATCTGTCCCAACACTGGGAGTGTTGGGACCAGCAGGAACAGGCACACAGGAACTCGGCCAGCCAAGTGACTCCAGTTCCTTCAGGTCTGTCTGGGTTAGTGTTCTGAGCAGACCTTGGCCACAAACTCTGCAGCCAGTCCCACAACACACAGAAAAAGCGACACTCCCAGGTAATCTAACAAGCCCAGGATCCCAGAATCACAGGATCCCAGAATCACAGGATCACAGAGACAGCTTGACTCTGAGGAGTTCTCACACAACCAGG
>NW_022196905.1:203145254-203145809 GCF_008632895.1 Mastomys coucha
TAGAAGATCCTGGGCAGATGTCATACAGACCCTACAAGAACACAAATGCCATCCCAGACTACTATACCGAGCAAAACTCTCAATTACCATAGATAGAGAAAACAAGATATTGCATAACAAAACAAAATTTACACAATATCTTTCCACAAATCCAGCCCTACAAAGAATAATAGATGGAAAACATCAACATAAGGAGCAAAACTTCATCCTAGAAGAAGCAAGAAGGTAATCTTTCAACAAGTCCACGCAAACCTAATTCCACCTCTTACAACAAAAACAACAGGAAGTGACAATTGCTTTTTCTTAATATATTAATTTGAAAATTAATATTACCAATGTATCCTAATCGATTGAAATCTAATAATATGAGGAACTGGAAATTTGTTGATTGCCATCCAATGATCTCTCTAATTTGGTAATTGGAGAAATAGATCCAATATTGTACAATCTATATACACTGTCAACTTGTTTGTGACAGTATCTGGCAGTATACAACATAAGGGTCTTGAAATCTTGCTTCTCCTATCTCAGCCTCTCTATTAGTAGTATTGTTTA
>NW_022196905.1:203146070-203183337 GCF_008632895.1 Mastomys coucha
GAACCAAATTCTTACCCTCACCTAATATCTGTGCCACCCTCCAAGTAGAACCATTGTTCATTGAAACAATTGGTGAATGACTTTATGGTTAGACCATCTTAATACCTACACCATTTCTTAAATAAATGTAACCTGTTCTCTGTGGGCTGAGAATGAAGTCACTCACTCAAGTCAAATAGCTTTGACCATAGCAGGAAGTCTGTATCCAAAAGTTGAGCCTACAATTCATTTCTTGGTGCAGTAGAACTATCAACTCTCAGCTTAGCTACAATGGAGGTAAAATCCTTTGGTGATGTGAGGGTCATTGAAATACAGTCTTATTACAATGAAAAAAAAGTATACAGTTAAAATGTTTGGAGTTATTTAAAATTTATATTGAGAAAAATGTATTTTCACTATTGCTATAGATGAGCATCTACATAAGACTGTTAAATTTATTATTGTTTTATATCAAACAACTTTTATAATATATTTATTGTTATAATATTTTATAAATTTTAAGGAATATGACAAAAAAGATATTGTAGTTATTGAAGGTGGGGTCTCTGGGAGGAGCAGTGGTACAAAAGGGAAACAAGAATGTGATTCAATTGTATTTAGTTAAAATATGTTTTTAAATATTAACAAATTCAGATAAATTGAAATCATGTAACTTTTCTCATGATAATGCAATAAAAGTTAAAAAAACAATCTGTTCATACATTCAAAACCAAAAAAAATCTATATTTCACATATAATATATTATATAAATAATATATCTAATAATATTCTATATATCATGTACTATATATTATGAATTATGTATTACTATTTATTCTGTATTATATATTATGTTACATAAACATAATATATTTGTACAATTATATAAATATATTATAATTATATATATTTATTTTGTATAGGTAGAAACAATCACAAACAAAAGAGATTTCATTCAACTACAATGTTTTTTCATAAAAGAGGTAAAAGTCAGCAACCAAAACAATAAAATATTAAATAAACACTGCAGTTCCCAATATTTGGAGGAACCACACTGTTTTCCATAATGAGGGATCATACTGATTTTGTTTCCTTCTTACCAGAGACATGGCTTCCTCTTTCCAGCTTTTGTACCACCTGACTTTGTTTGTCGTTTTGGTAACAGACATTTTTACTGGGCTGAGGTTCTATCTCATTGCTCAGATATGCATGGTGAGTTAAACTAGTACCTTATCAGCTTCTTGGTCAGTTTTGAGCAATGTCTATTTTGCATGCTGATAACTAAGTTGTATGGTTTTAGCTTTTCTCCATTATTCTTTTTCTTAGCTCTTTCTATTTTCAGGATATTAAATTCTTGCCATCTACTTGTACATACTTCCTCTGAAGATTGACATTGTTCACTCCACATTTTGTTTCTTCTGATGTGATAGATTATTTTAAATAATCTCAGTTTTCTCATTCTCCCTGATTTTTTTTTTCTGTTTTCAGAACTAGATAAATCCAGTGCCCATTTCAAACTGTGCAGTATTCTCACTTCAGTTGTGTTTAAAGCTATTTAGAGAGAGGATCTAGTATGCTTGTGTATATGCCTACTTCCTCCGAACCATTGATCATTTCTTTCACCCCCAAATGTGGGCCTCCCTTCTAAAGAGGGGTCTCCTTCAACTCTGATGAAGGCTGTACCACATAATGTTCCAAACTGCTTTGCATCTGAAGAAACATTGACTTCATGTTTAGGAGAAAAATATATTTGTCCAGTTGGTTAGATCTTTAACTCCTATCCACCCTCTCAAATGGCAAAATCAAACCGCATCCTGCTCACTAACCATCCAGTGTTAATGGGAGCAAGTAATGATTTGACTGCATTTGATTATCTAGGCTGCTTTATTGGGGTGTAAAATGGACTTAATGGTGGTTTTAAATGTACCATATTTAATAGCTTTGGGGAATGAAAAACTTTGCAACATTAAGTTTTACATTAAGATTTGCTATATGATTTCATTATGATCAGACTCAAAGCTTCTTAAGAAAGCATTTGAGTGTACAAAACAGTCTTCCAAGTAGAAATGCAGTACTTTCTATACATTAAAACTTTCAGAAGCTTTTCTCTTAGCATCAAGAGTAAATATGACTTAAAGGTTTTTGATGAGTCTGTTTAATATAAGTTGTACATAAGCACTCCCAATGTGCAGTTTAGTTGTTAACCAAAGTACTTGGCAATGAATTCATTTTTTTCTGGGTGATGAGAAAACAGACACAATAGGCATAAAATAACAAAATCTTTTTTTTTTGAGAATACAATGAAGACATACATAAAAATAAGTACTGCTAGGCTTCCCTTTTCTGTATGCCCAAATCATTGTATTAAGTCAAGATACTTTATATACTCATTTAACATTTCAACATTTTTAGCACTTTAACTAGATGCATTTTTGTACTTCAAGATTCTTAATTTATAGATGCCCTATTCAAAGTGGAATACTCACTTGTCACTTATTCTTAGCACCTTAACCAAAAATGATTCTTTGCCTGAACTGGAAGCCTATGCTAAGGCAGCTCTTCTTTGCCCTGGGAAGAAGCAGCAGTAATCTTTCAGTAGAAACTTTAATATGTAGCCAGTTTGCTGTGTTCCTTTAGGGAAATGATGGTACCCATTCCTTTTAGACATTAACCAGGCATATGTTCTCATTCATTAGTCCCCAATCACAGGAGACATTCAGGAGTCAGGATAAGCAGAATTTAAGAAAATGGGTAAGATTCTTATGAAACACTGCCATCCAGGTACAGAAGTATCATTATACCCAAGGACACATGTCAAGAAGGACACCTGTGCAAGACTTAGCCTTCCAAAGTTTCACAGTGATAAACCTGTACTCTTAAACTATTTTTAAATTTAAAGTATTCGAAACTTAACTTGTATCACCTTTTAGTGTCTTTAGATATTTGTGAATACCAGCCTCTCCTAACTTCTTTGGAGCAGTGTGTTCTAATCGTTTTTTATCCTTGCCAAATTTGTAAAGCTAGCACTGCACTGTAATAAGAAAGAATCAGGATTAGTGATCATTTAATGTCCTGTAATAGCTTCTCATTGTCGGTTTCTTATCTGTTCCCCCTTCAAGTTATAACAAACTCAGGGAGGAATGGTGGTCACTCTGTGCTCATCAATGTCATTATTATTTATTGAGTATAAATGGATACAGTTTTGCCTTGAAAAGCTTCAACACTAATAGCAGGCACTCTTAGGAGATGCAACTAGTGACAAGAATAACACCCTTGTCTAGTGATCATTGTGCCTGCAAACATGAAAAATTTAAATTATAGGGAATTCAATGATTAGGTTTTAATAACATATTGAAGATATCAGATATTCCATTTAAATTATAATAAACATGACTTGCAGTACATACTAAAGATAAAGTAGAAAAAAAATGGTTCCCAATCACAAATGGCTAAGCATAGCTGCTAAAGAAAGAACATTCTATTTCTCTATCATGCATGCATAATGCTTTATTATTTTGCATTCTACACATTTTTTTGGCCTAGACTTGAGATTTTATATAAATAGTCACCTATGGTTAGTTGGCTGTGTCAAATGTCTTTTTTTGAGGTTATTTTTAGATCCATCTGTGTCCTTGTAGTTTTTTCCTTTTATTTACTCTACTCATTGGATTAGGATGTCACAATTTATTTATCTTTGCTTCTGTGGACTGGTATGTAAGCTGTTTCAAATTTGGGGTTGTTATAGTCTAGGCTTCATTGAATACTCTGTGTAGATCTTCAGGAACTGCTGTTTATGACCTCATACAGTTGAATTACCAAACATGTTCCTAAAGTTCTCTAAATCATAGTTTGCTAAAAAACTGTAACTATTCTCACTCTCAACTATATGAAAAGCTACATTTCTTCTGATTCTTACAACCATGTGACATGATTAGATATACTTTCTTGAACAAATTTCTGTTTTTACTTGTCTTTGAAAGTTAAAACCCCATTTACTTAGTATTCCAGACTTAGTGTCACCAGAGCATGCAAGGTTCTTTTTGTGCTTGTGACTTGTGTTTTAAACTACTTAAGAGATTTGAGAAATGCATATTTTCAATTTATATTCACATTTATTTAATTTTCCTGTTATGGGAAGGACTTTGATGTATTACCTTTTAATAATTTTCTTTACCTTTAGATTTGCTTAAAAGATAATCATATTATTTCCCCCTACTGTTCCTTCTCTGAAATCCCTGCCATAGACCTGTTACTTACTCAAAAATTAATTTTATCTTCAAAAAAATCTATGTAATTTTAACTTTCATGTATCTTTTTATCTAATGGAAATTTATGTGAAATGTATTTTAATTTCAAAATGTATTTTCTCTTATTCTGAATGTCTTATAATCCCATTACATATTACGTTTTGCAATATTACTTTTCCCTTAATGTCTCTTCCTCATATATGTTTTGATATTGCTTCTCACTTCTATGACCTCCTTGGATGAATATGTTGATGGGTTAGCTCTATGCCGACTTGAAAACATACTATTTTAGTGTGTTACTATCATTTAACTATATTTATGCTTTTTTCTGGCAAACAGAAAATTTAATTACTGTGAAATAGAATTCATCACACTTTTTGTGTGTGCTAAGCATAGCTGAATGCTGAGAAAACACTTTCCATGCTAGGGGCTTCATGAAATCCCTACTATTTATCAGTCACAATTATACATTATATCATTATTATTAAGCTTAATATTTTTATGATTATTGTTGTTTTGTTTGATATTAGTAGAGAAAGACATTTTTATATACTACATTGTATTTTAATTCTCTAGGATTCCTTCCAGTTGCTATTACTGGACTTGAGGACATCAGTATTGTAACAGTGGGCTGTTTATAGCATGAGGTTTTTCTTTTACTACAGAGACAAAACTCCAAGTTTAAAGAAAAAAAAAAGACACCAGGTAGTAATGTTATTTAATCACAGAAGTAGAGAGGCTGAGGCAGGAGATAGATAAAAAGGTGGAGGACAGTTTTGGCTATAGGGAAGACTAAGGGACACAGACTATTTCACATAATAAAAATTCACAAAGGAGACAATAGAGAGGAAAAAATTTAAAGTAGCTGTAATTCATTTGTGTTCAACATGAAGCAAAAAACAATGAGGCTCACTCAGACATTCTGTAAAATCCCCTGCACACAATAGTATTCCACACTAGAAAGAGTGTTGATAATCTCAGGCCAAAGTAGGCTAGGATAATCATGAGATTATTTGATTATTGATGTTGGAACTTTAACACAGAATTAAAGGAGAAAAAATGATGTTGTGTGCATGCGTGTATATATATATGAGTGGGCAGGGTGGTGCAAGTGTGCTCATTTCAGTGTCTTTCCTTCTCATTCTTTGTTTTGGTACTTCATGAATTTTAGATTATGTATTTTGAAAAGAAAACAAGTAGAATAAAAAGGGATGCACATAGATCTCTATCTGAACCCTGGAGCTAAGGCTGTCCCACAGCCATCCATACACAAATCCCACCCAGAGAGAGCTGATCTCACAGGAGTATTGACACTTCTAAGGTCACAGTTGAGAATACCACTTTTGCTCCAATAACTGGCCAAAGAGGGACTCTCCAGAGCTAAGTCTATCTCATAGCCTTCCAAACTCAAATCCTGCCTGAAAAGAGTTGGTCTCCCAGGAGTGTTGTCACTCCTAAGTTCGTAGGTGAGACTACCACTTTTGCTCCAATAATTGGTCAAAGAGGGATCCACCAGGAGCCCACAAGGCACAGGAACCTTGAAATAGCCAGAGACAGAATCCTTCCAGGTTCCATCAGTACCCCAGAGCTAACCTTGTGACAGTCCTCCACACCAAAATAGTGTCCAGAGAAAGCTGGTCTTTCAGGAGTGCTAAAAGGCCCACAGAAAGGACAAGCTTCAGTCAGAGACAACAAGACTAACTAACACCATAGTTAACTAGATGTCAAGAGGCAAGCACAAGAACCTAAACAACAGAAACCAAGGCTGCTTGGTACCATCAGGACCCAGTTCTTCCACCACAGCAAGTCCTAAATACCCCAACACATCAGAAAAGTAAGATTTAGATTTAAAATCACTTTTCATGATGAGTATAGAAGACATTATGATGGATATAAATAACTCCCTTAAAGAAACATAGGAGAACACAGGTAAAGAGCTAGAAGCCCTTAAAGAGGATACACAAAAATTCCTTAAGGAATTTCAGGAAAACACAACCAAACAAGTGAATGAATTGAACAAAACCATATAGCATCTAAAAATGGAAATAGAAACAATACAGAAATCACAAAGGGGGCAATCTTGAAGACAGAAAACCTAGGAAATAGATCAGGGGTCAGAGATGCAAGCATTAACAACAGAATACAAGAAGTGAAGAGAAAGTCTCAGGTGCTGAAAATACCAGAGAAAACATTGACACAACAGTCAAAGAAAATTGAAAATGCAAAAAACTCCTAACCCAAAATATCCAGGAAATCCAGGACACGATGGGAAGACCAAACCTAAGGATAATAGGTATAGAAGAGAGTAAGACTCCCAACTTAAAGGGCCAGTAAATACCTTCAACAAAATTATAGAAGAAAAGTTCCCTAATCTAAAGAAAGAGATGCCTATGAACATATAAAAAGCCTACAGAACTCAAAATAGATTGGACCAGAGAAGAAATTCCTCCTCTCATATAATAATCAAAACAAATGCACGAAAGAAAGAAAGAATATTAAAAGCAGTAAGGGGAAAAGGTCAAGTAACATATAAAGGCAGACTTACCAGAATTACACTAAACTTCTCAACAGAGACTATGAAAGCTAGAAGATCCTGGTCAGATCTCATACAGACCCTCAGAGAACACAAATGCCATCCCAGGCTACTATACCCAGCAAAACTGTAAATTACCATAGATGGAAAAAGCAACATATTACATGACAAAACCAAATTTACACAAATTTACACAAATACAGCCACACAAAGAATAATAGATGGAAAAGTCCAATAAAAGGAGGGAAACTACAGCCTAGAAAAAGCAAGAAATTAATGTTCTTTCAACAAACCCAAAAGAGGATAGCCACACAAACATAATTACACCTTTAACAACAAAAACAAACAAACAAAAACCAGAAAGCAACAACCACTTTACCTTAATATCTATTAACATCAATGGATTCAATACCCCAATAAAAAGACATAGAGTAACAGACCAGATATGTAAACAGGACCTAACATTTTGCTATATACAGGAAACACACCTCAGTGACAAAGATAGACACAGCCTCAGCAAAAAAGGCTAGAAAATAATTTTCCAAGCAAATGGTCCCAAGAAAATAGAATAGCCATTCTAATATCGAATAAAATTGACTTTCAACCAAATGTTATCAAGAAAAATTAGGAACAACACTTCATACTCATTGAAGGAAAAATCTACCAAGAGAACTCTCAAATCTGAACATCTATGCTCCAAATGCAAGGGCACCCACATTCATAAAAAAAACTTTACTAAAGCTCAAAGCACACCTTGCACCACATACAATAATAGTGGGAGATTTCAACCCCCCATTCTCTGCAATGGACAGATCATGGAAACAGAAACTAAACAGAGACACAGTGAAACTAACAGAACTTATGAACCAAATGAATTTAACAAATATCTATAGAGCATTTCATCCTAAATCTAAAGAGCACACCTTCTTCTCAGTACTGCATACTACCTTCTCCAAAATTGACCATATAATCTGTCACAAAACAGGCCTCAGCAGATACAAGAAGATTGAAACAATTGTATGCATCCTGTCAGATCTCTACAGACTAAGACTGGTCTTTAATAACAACAAAAACAAAAGAAAACCCACATACACTGGAAGGTGAACAACATGCTACTCAATGATAACTTGGTGAAGGAAGAAATAAAGAAAGAGATTAAAGACTTCTTAGAATTCAATGAAAATTAAGGCACAACACACTCAAACTTATGGGACACAATGAAAGCACTGCTAAAAGGAAGACTCATAACTCTGAGTAGCTCTAAAAAGAAACTGGAGAAAGCATACACTAGCAGCTTGAAAACATACCTGAAAGCTCTAGAACTAAAAGAAGCAAATACACCCAAGAGGAGTAGACAGCAAGAAATGCTCAAACTCAGGGCTGAAATCAACCAAATAGAAACTAAAAGAACTATACAAAGAATCAACAAAACTAGGAGCTGGTTCTTTGAGAAAACTCAACAAGATAGATAAACCCTTAGTCAGACTAACCAGAGGACACAGAGACAATACACTGAGGAAAATTGAAAAATCATCAGATCCTACTATAAAACCCTATACTCAACAAAAATGCACAATTGTTTGATAGATACCAGGTACCAAAGTTAAATCAGGATCAAATAAAACATCTAAACAGTCCCATATTCCCAAAAGAAATAAAAGCAGTCAATAAGAGTCTGCCAACAAAAAACAGAAAGAAAAAAAGAAAGAGAGAAAGAAAGAAAGAAAGAGAGAGAGAGAAAGAGAGAGAGAGAGAGAGAGAGAGAGAGAGAGAGAGAGAGAGAAAGAAAGAAAGAAAGAAGGAAGGAAGGAAGGAAGGAAGGAAGGAAGGAAGGAAGGAAGAAAGCAAGCCCAGAACCAAATGGGTTTCTATCAGACCTTCAAAGAAGACTTAATAGCAATACTCTTCAAACTATTCCACAAAATAAAAACCGAAGGAACACTACCCAATTTGTTCTATTAAGCCACAATTAAGCTTATACCTAAATGATACAAAGGCCCCAAAAAGAAAGAGAACTTCAGACCAAGTTCCATTACGAATATTGATGCAAAAAGACTCAATAAAATTCTCTCAAACCAAATCCAAGAATACATCAAAATGAGCATTCATCATGATCAAATAGGTTTCATCCCAGTGATGCAGGGATGGTTCAATATGCAGAAATCCATCAACATAATCCACTATATAAACAAACTCAAAAAAAAAAAAAAAACACATGATCATCTCATTAGATGCTGAGAAAGCATTTGGCATGATTCTGCTTTCCTTCATGTTAAAAGTCTTGGAAAGATCAGGATCAGGCCCATCCCTAAACATAGTAAAAGCAACATACAGCAAACTAGTAACCAACATAAGTTAAATGGAGAGAAACTTGAAGCAATCCCACTAAAATCAGGGAATAGACAAGGCTTCCCACTCTCTCCCAACATATTCAATATTGAACTTGAAGTCCTAACCAGAGCAATTAGACAACAAAAGGAAATCAAAGGGATACAAATTGGAAAGGAAGAAGTTAAAATATTACTATTTGCAGATGATATTATAGTATACTTAAGTGACCCCCAAAATTCCACCAGAGAACTTTAAACCTGTTAAACAACTTCAGCAAAGTGGCTGGATACAATATTAACTCAAACAAATCAGTGGCCTTTCCCTCCTCAAAGGATAAACAAAGAAAGAAATTATGGAAATAAAACCCTCCACAATAATTACAAATAATATAAAATACCTTGTTGTGACTTGAACCAAGAAAATGAAAGATCTTTATAACAAGAACTTCAAATCCCTGAAGAAAGAAATCAAAGAAGATCAGAAAAGATGGAAAGATCTCCCATGCTCATAGATTGGCAGGATTAATATAGTAAAAATGGCCATCTTGCCAATAGCAATCTACAGATTCAATACAATCCTCATCAAAATTCCCACTCAATTCTTCATAGAGTTAGAAAGAGCAATTTGCAAGTTCTTTTGAAATAACCTAAAACCCAGAATAGCAAAAACTACTCGCAACAAAAAAATAACCTCTGGGGGAATCACCATCCCTGACCTCAAAGTTTATTACAGAGCAATAGTGGTAAACAATAGCATGATATTGGTACAGAGACAGGTAGATCAATGGAATAGAAATAAAGATGCAAAAATGAACCCACACAGCTATGGTCACTTGATCTTTGACAAAGTAGCTAAAATCATCCCATTAAAAAAGACAGCATTTTCAACAAATGGTGCTGGTTTAACTGATAGTCAGCATGTAGAAAAATGTAAAGCAATCCATTCTTACCTCCCTGTATAAAGTTCAAGTCTAAATGGATCAAGGACCTCCACATAAAACCAGATACACTGAAACTAATAGAAGAAAAAGTGGGGAAGAGCCTCAAACGCATGGGCATAGGGGAAAATGTCCTGAACAGAACACCAATAGCTTATGCTCTAAGATCAACAATTGACAAATGGGACTTCATAAAATTGCAAAGATTCTGTAAAGCAAGGGATACTATAAATAGAACAAAATGACAACCAAGACATTGGGAAAAGATCTTTACCAATCCTATATCTGATAGAGGGATAATATTCAATATGTACAAAGAACTCAAGAAATTAGACTCTAGAGAAACAAATAGCTCTATTAAAAATGGGGTACAGAGCTAAATAAAGAATTCTCAAAGGAAGAATATCAAATGGATGAGAAGCACCTAAAGAAATGTTCAACATCCTTAGTCATCAGAGAAATGCAAATAAAACAACCCTAAGATTCCATCTCACACCAATCAGAATGGCTAGGATAAAAAACTCAGGTGACAGCAGTTACTGGTGAGGTTGTGGAGAAAGAGGAACACTCTTCCATTGCTGGTGGGACTGCAAGCTGTTATAACCACTCTGAAAATCAGTTTGGAGGTTCCTCAAAAAATTGGACATAGTACTACCTGAGTACCCAGATATAACATTCCTGGTCATATACCCAGAAGATGCTCCAACATGAACTAAGGATATATGTTCCACTATGTTTATAGCAGCCTTATTTATAATAGCCAGAAGCTGGAAAGAACTCAGATGTCCTTCAACAGAGGAATGGATACAGAAAATGTGGTATGTTTACACAATGGAGTACTACTCAGCTATTAAAAACAATGATTTCATGTAATTCACAAGCAAATGAATGAAACTAGAAAATATCATCCTGAGTGAAGTAACTCAGTCACAAAAGAACACACATGCTATGCACTCATTGATAGCCCATAAGCACAGAATACCCAAGATTCAACTCACAGATCATATGAAGCTCAAGAAGAAGAAAGACCAAAGTGCTTCAGTCCTTCTCATAAGGGACACAAAATACTCAAGGGAGATAGAGTGTGGGATAGACTTGGGAGGAAGAGTGGAAGGGGAGGGAGACAAGAGGAGGTAGGATAAGGTATGGGAGGAGATATGGATGATATACAGAGGGTCAGGAATTTGAAGAGCATTGTGTTGTAAGGACAGATGGGGAACTGCAGGTAGCCACCAGCAAGTCCAAGATACTAGGAATGCAAGAGTTTCCCAGGACCCAACCATGATGAGATTAGCTGAAATACTCAACAAAGGGGAGGGAAAACCTGTAGAGACCCTGTCCAGAGGTTAGACAGTGCCTCTGGTTAGGGGATGGGGCCATCCACTCATCTGCAAATTTTTAACCCAAAATGGCTTCTATCTAAAGGAAATACAGGGACAAAGTGTGGAGCAGAGACTGAAGGAAAGGCCATCCAGAGACTACCCCACCTCGGGATCCATCACACATACAGACACAAAACCCAGGCACTATTTCAGATGTCAAGAATACTTGTTGACAGGACACTGTTATAACTGTCCTCTGAGAGCCTCTGCCAGAGTCTGACAAATACAGAGGTGAATGCTCACAGCCAACCATTGTTTTGAGTACAGGAACCCCAGTGGAGGAGTTAGAGAAAGGAATGAAGGAGCTAAAGGGTTTTGCAACCTTATAAGAAGTACAACAATATCAACCAACCAGACCTGCCAGAGCTCCTAAGGACAAAACCACCAATGAAAGAGTACACATGGAGGGGTCCATGGCATCAGCCCCATATATAGCAGAGGGTGGCATTATCATTAGGAGAGGTCCTTGGTCCTGTGAAGGCCCAATTCCCCAGTGCAGAGGAATAGCAGGGTGGTGAGGTAGGAGTGGGTTGGGGGGAGGTGGAGCACCATAATAGAAGCGGGGGTTAGGTGTATGGGATAGGGAGGTTCTGGAGGGGCAAACTGGGAAAGGGACTAACATTTGAAATGCAAGTACATAAAATATCCAATAAAAAATACAAATACAAAAAATAGGGTGCCCATTAGGTAAGAAGACACAATTTGGAAGAAATGATATAGAAGGTGAAAGAACTAAGAGAAAATAATTTTTTTGGAAAAGGGAGAAAAAAATAAATTTGAAGCTTTCAGGAAAGTATAAGCTTCTTGTTCCTTTGGTGAGAAGGGGGAATGAAGTCTGAAGACTCCACTTTGAAAGATGAATCCATATCTGCAGCCAAATAGATAGTCATCTTCATACTTACTGATACTTCTACTGTGAAGGAACAAGAACACTGCTTTTTCTCATATATTTGTTTCATCCATAAAAATTACATGACTGAGTAACCTGGGATCCAAGCTGTTTACTAATCCCAAACTACTTCCAAATACAAAGTAAAATATAAAATCATAAAAGCTAATAGTTTAAGATAAATATGACATAATTATAGCTTCTTATTATCTGCTACATATTCTTCATTTCTGCAAATGTCTTCTTTTTTATTGATTCTTTATGGATTCTACATCTTGCACCCAAATCCCACACATCTCAACCCCTCATAACTAACCCCCACCCTTACAACCTCCCCTCCCAAAAGAAAACATCTTGTGGAAGCTGAAGTGTGTCTCAGTGTGTCCCACAGCATACTCTTTTTGTCCATACTGCTTTGCTTATAAATTGTTCATTGCAATGAGTCATTGGTCTGGTCTGAGGCATCTTGCTTCTGCTACTCTCTCAATATTGGATCCTGACCAGGATACCTCTTGGATATCCTGTCCAGTGTCATGGAGATCCTGCAGCTTTGGATCTGTAAGATTGGACCCTTCACACAGCAGTTTGTAGATGGAGTTGATGTTGGGGTAGGCCAACTCAAAGCCCTGAATCTGGGCCTGGATGGCAGCTAAGATGGCCATCACAAGCTCTCCATCCCTACCCAAGGATAGCCCATCCAATGTGCAATCAGAAAGGGGCAGAGCAATCTCTCCTACTCTCATGCCTTCAGGACTGAACCTCTCTATCCCATGCACCTACCCCTGCTTCTATTATGGTGCTCTGCCTCCCACTAACCCACTCCTACTTCACTGTCCTGGAATTCCTCTACACTGGGGAGTTGGGTCTTTACAGGACCAAGGACCTCTCCTAATGATGCCAGACTCTACCAGAGTCAGCTGTACTATGCTGCCCAGGTAAGGTACAGGTTCCTTATTCCCAAATGCTGCAGCTGGTGAGAAACAGGCCTGAAAGTATTTTTATTTTTTATTAGCTATTTTCTTTATTTACATGTCATATGATATCTCCTTTCCCAGTTTCCCTTCCAAAGAAAAAAAAATGAAAACAAAACAAAAACCCTGTTCTTTCCCCACTCCCCGTGCTCACCAACCCACTCACTGGGGCATAGAACCTTCACAGGGCCAAGGGTATCTTTATTTCTTTATTGTCAACATCAAATTACCATTCAATGATATGAGAGAGGGATAATGATGATGGTGATGATGATGATGATAATGATGATGATAATGATGATGATGACAACGACGATGATGATGATTGATGATGAGGTATAAGGCTTAAAGAGCTGTGTCATCTTGAAATCCTCTGTTCAAATCCCCAACATCTATGTAATAATACCAGTAAAACCAGTATGGCAGTCTGAAGACTGACAGGTCCCTGTGGCTCCATGATAACTTAGTCAGCCAAATCAGACAGCTCTGGGTTCAGTGAAATATACTTCTTTTTTTTTTAATTGGATATTTTATTTATTTACATTTCATTGCTTCCTAAGTAATACAATGCACATCAAGAGACAAATACTCTAAAATAGATCCCTGGCCTATAATAACTTTAAAAGTCCCACAGTCTTTACATATTAAAAGTTCAATCCATTTAAAATGTCCAATATCTTTTAAAATTCAAGTCTCTTAACTGTGGGCTCCACTAAAATACTTTCTTCCTTCAAGAGGGAAAAATATTAGGGCACAGTCACAATCAAAAGCAAAAATCAAACTCCAACCATCCAATGTCAGGGATCCAACTCACGATCTTCTGGGCTCTTCAAAGGGCTTGGGTCAATTCTCCAGCTCTGCCCTTTCTAGCACACATCTTGTCTTCTAGGCTCCAGCTGCCTGTACTCCACTGCTGCTGCTTTTCTTGGTGGTCATTCATGCTACTGGCATCTCCAAAACAATGCTGTCTTCCGCTGTAACTAGGCTTCACCAACAGCCTCTCATAGGCTCTCTTTATGGTGCCAAGCCTCAACTCCTTTGTATGACCTCCTTTGTATGCAGTATGAACAGGCATGCCTACCTGCAAATATAACACACACACACACACACACACACACACACACACACACACACGCATACACACACACACACACACACCATGTAAATAAAAACTGAATCAATAGTAATTATTTGAGACCAGTGAGTTGTTAGCATATAATGTTAAAATCAGTAAGGATTTATATGACTTTCAAGAAATTAAAAGCCTAGAGAGACAGCATAATTAATAAGATCTAGAACACCATTTTAATTTCACAATGATATTTACTTAAGCACTGTGCCTTCAATACTTCTGGATAAAGAAATGGCTTAATGGTTGTGGGCATCTACAAGGGAAGAGAAATGTTTCGATGATTGCAATCAATTGATCCTCATTTCCCTCTCCATATGCACATTGAGGTGGAGATTTAGCTCTGTATAAAGTGCCTGCCTCAGATGCACAATTCCATTCGTTTGATTCTACAACTAGAAAAGAAAATCGGCCCAAGTGGTAAATTCCACCTTTCATCCATTTCCCATTAACACACAGGACCATTATCTCTCTTTGTCTTCAGGATCTGGTTTGAGGTAATCTTGTTTTCTGTTTTGTGATCATCTCAGTTCGTATTTCCTTGTGCCTGTAATCAAGAAAATTGACAGTTGACCTTCCTCTTTGGTCCAGTCAAGCTGCTGTCCCATGAGTCTACATAGAACACCCCCAGCAGCTAATTTAACATTGATTGCATTCCAAATTTGCTTAAGCATTTGTATCTTTTGGCAAAGTGGACATTGTGCCATCGAACACTGTTCCACAAGGGCTACCAAATACCATCAGCCAATCATGTTAATAAAATAACTTAATTTTCAATTTCCCTAGTTCACTTATTCTCACATCATTTCTTG
This sequence comes from Mastomys coucha, assembly GCF_008632895.1. NCBI lineage: Eukaryota > Metazoa > Chordata > Mammalia > Rodentia > Muridae > Mastomys > Mastomys coucha. Next base: position 203,161,281 of record NW_022196905.1, read on the forward strand.
AACAACTACCTAATGTCATATTGACATTGTTTACATTTATCCATAATTCTACCAAACTTGTTCCATTTATAAAGTTTTGGAGTCAACTCTATTCACTTCAGAGATTCTCCTGTTGATGCTTTTCTATTGTCATTTGATTTCCTGGGTGTCCATATTACTAAGTATCATAAAAAAATTATATCTAGGAGGATTATTCCCACTGCTTACTTCACAATCTGAAATTTCAGTACAAATCTCTGATGATCCCTAAAATCACCAGAAATGTCTCCTGGCAACTTCTTTCATTCTCTAAACCACAGGAATTATCCTAACTCCATTCACCTCAAGAGGTGCTTCATACTAGGATCCCTTCCCAGGTGACTTAATTTCCAGCTCAAAACAGAAAAGAAAACCTTATGATAAAACACCAACTTCTAATTTAGAAACTCAATTGAGGTCGATTTATTCTCATGCCTCTCTTATTAATACATTTGATTAAAAAGAAAACTGTATTTGTTTCTTTACAATTTGGGAATCCTTATGAAAATTGTGTTACCTGGTAAATCACTAACATTTCTCTTAAACTAAATATCCTTGTATTATCTTTTCTTCTTTGCTCAAAGAGTCAGTGTTAAGCAAGTAGTGTTTTTGTCTGACTGAATGTTAAAATTACCCTATCTTTTAAATATCCCAGTAAGAGTCCAGACTACAATATTTATACTTTTTGTGATGAACCAGACTTTTCCACATAGAAGTTCATAGTAATTCTAATATGTAGACCAAGTTGAGAAGAGGTTTTCTTTTTCTATCCATAGACACACGTATTTTTCAAAACTTTACTCATTACCTTCTGCCTTCATGTACCTTCCTGAATTTATCTCTGTTTGTATATAAAATAAATATTTCAGAGGTTAATAATTAAAAATATTGCTTTCTATATGTCCATCTAGCTACTACATTCTTATTGTTTCTTTTTCACTGTATTCCTTTATCTTCATTAATTTAATAACCCACGGATATGTATCCTAACCAAAGATATAAGAGTTAAAAGGAATTCCAAAGGTCACTATGCTCAATGAATAAATGATTTTAAAATTCACCTCTAGCTGGGCAGTGGTGGCATATGTCTTTAATCCCAGCACTTGGGAGGCAGAGACAGGTGGATTTCTGAGTTTGAGGCCAGCCTGGTCTACAGAATGAGTTCCGGGACAGCCAGGGCTACACAGAGAAACCCTGTCTCAAAAAATGTAATAATAATAATAATAATAATAATAATAATAATAATATTCACCTCTATAACATTTAAACTTGACACCAATCTTATATACTTAGATTTGTTTATTTTGGATTTTCATTGGTAAACTTCTTTCCTTGTTTAACCTCTGAGGAAATATATCTGTTTTTTCTTCTAATTCATCATCTATGCTCATTTAAGTATTGTTTTGCATAGTTTTCTTTTTTTAATTTCTTATGCCATTACACATATTTCTACTGCTTATACAGTGTAATAAATGTCAATATTCGTAGTGCCTGTGCTCCTCAGGTCAGCATTTTCTTGATGTTTAGAGTTCATTTAAATCACATAGCATTCTGTTTTAATACTTAAAGATTCTAGTAGAAAGTATTAATAAAGCCCAGTAGCAAACCTGTTGATATATTTGTTTTAGGCACTTGATTTGAACTATAGGACTGCAAACATTAATTAATTTGTAATTAACTAACCAATCTGAGTTTGTACAAGTTAATAGGGATGAGAGCTTCTCCATTTGTAATATGTTTTCAGAAGATGTCCATGCTGCTCTTGAAGCATCATGCTTCAGTTAACAGAGGTTTAAGTATCACTTTCAGATAAATACACATCCAACAATCTGCTGAATATTCCCACTCAAGTGTAGCATTAATACCCAACCCATTATGACTTTTAATAATGGTGTATTTTTATATACCCATTCAGATTAAAGATATGCTGGAGAAGAAAATTAATGTTTTATCAATATGTATTCTTATGTTTTTTTTGTTTATTCTATACCAAATACATGCAACATTCAAGTGAAGACCTTCAAACTGTGAAACAAAATAATTGGTTTAATTTTTCCTTTCTTATATTCCAGCATATGATTTTCAACCAAGAGATAATATCAACAATTTACTCTTCAAAGATCTCTTATGAGTCAGTTTCTCAGCTCATGCTTTCTTTTAGGATCACTTAAGATTTTTATAATTTGTTGATTGTTTTCTTGTGTCTCATCTTCTACATTTCAATTATTCTTCAAACTATCCTTCATGGTGACTTTTCCAAAATCCAGGGTCTGTTTGCCTGCTTATTATTTATTGTATTTGTAGTTAATGGATGATACCTCAGTGTATACACATACCCATAATTATATGCTTATAACTATAAACTGTATATTATAAATACATAAGCATGAAACATGCTTATAACAAACAATTTATAACATATTGTATTTATGGTGAGTTCCAGGACAACCAGAACTATCTAGTGAAACATTTCTCAAAAAACAAAACAAACAAACAGCATAACATGAAAGCTAGGCCATGAAAACATATCCATCATATGAAAACCGTGGTGGCATATCTCTACAACTTTAATGTCAGATGATGGGGAAGACAGCGTTACTTGTCAGCTAGTCTAAATGAATCTTCTAGACAGATACCAGGTACCAAAATTAAATCAAGATCAGATCAATGATCTAAATAGTCCCATATCTGCTAATAAAACAGAAACAGTCATTAATATTCTCCCAAATAAAAAAAGCCCAGGACCAGATGGGTTTAGTGCAGAGTTTTATCAAACCTTCAAAGAAGACCAAATACCAATACTCCCCCAAACTATTCCACAAATTAGAAACAGAAAGCACTCTACCCAATTAATTCTATGAAGCCACAATTACTCTTATACCTAAACCACACAAAGACCTAACAAAGAAAGAAAACTTCAGACCAATTTCCCTTATGAATATCAATGCAAAACTATTCAATAAAATTCTTGCAAACCAAATCAAAGAACACATCAAAATGATCATCCACCATGGCCAAGTAGGCTTCATCACAGGGATGCAGGGATGGTTCAATATTCGGAAATCCATCAAAGTAATTCACTATATATAAACAAACTCAAAAAAAAAAAAAAAAGAAGAAGAAGAAAACATGACCATCTCATTAGATGCTGAGAAAGCATTTGACAAAATCCAACATCCCTTCATGATAAAAGTCCTGGTGAACTCATATCAGTTGGTGAATGCTGCCTGATTGGTGATCCAGTGTCTGAGAGATCTTGGAGGTTCAGGGTAATTGAGATGGCTGGTCCTTCAACAGGGTCACCTTCTCTTCAGCTTCCTCCAGCTTTTCCCTAATTCAACCACAGGGGTCAGCAGAATCTGTCCATTGGTTGGGTACAAATATCTGCCTCTGTCTCCTTCAGCTGCTTGTTGGGTCTTTCAGAGGGCAGTCATGGTAGGTCCCTTCTTGTGAGTGCTCCATAACCTCAGGACTTCTGTAAAAAATATAGTCAACTAACATGCTTGTTTTAAGGTAAATTTATGGTCTTGTGGTTGATTTTTCTAACTTAAATATTATTCATTTTATACAGCATTGTAATCTGAAACTGAACTTCCATAATCTGGGAATGCTTCATATGTATCAGTTTATGTAAAAAGTCAATAGATTAAATACTTTAAAAAAAAGTCTTGGACAGATCAGGAATTCAAGGCCTATACTTAAACATAGTAAAAATAATATATAGCAAACTAGTAGCCAATATCAAACTAAATGGAGAGAAACTTGAAGCAATTCCACTAAAATCAGAGAATAGGCAAGGCTGCCCACTCTCTCCCTACCTATTCAATATTGTACTTGAAGTCCTAGCCATAGCAATTAGACAACAAAAGGAGATCAAAGGGATACAAATTGGAAAGGAAGAAGTCAGATTATTACTATTTGCTGATGATATGATAGCATACACAAGTGACCCTAAAAATTCCACCAGAGAGCTCCTAAGCCTGATAAACAACTTCAGCAAAGTAGCTGGATATAAAATTAACTCAAGCAAATCAGAGGCCTTCCTCTACATGAAGGATAAACAGGCTGAGAAAGAAATTAGAGAAACAACACCCTTCACAATAGTTACAAATAATATAAAATATCTTGGTGTAACTCTAACTAAGCAAGTAAAAGATCTGTTTGACAAGAACTTCAAGTCTCTGAAAGGACATTGAAGGAGATCTCAGAAGATGGAAAGATCTCCCATGCTCGTGGATTGGCAGGATTAATATAGTAAAAGTGGCCATCTTACTGAAGGCAATCTACAGATTCAATGCAATTCCCATCAAAATTCCAACTCAATTCATCACAGACTTAGAAAGAGCAATTTGCAAATTCATCTGGAATAACAAAAAACCTAGGATAGGGAAAACTATTCTCAACAATAAAGAAACCTCTCGTTGAGTCTCCATCCTGGACCTTAAGCTGTACTACAGAGCAAATGTGATAAAAACTGCATGGTATTGGTACACTGACAAGCAGGTAGATCAATAGAATAGACTTGAAAACGCAGAAATGAACCCACATACCTATGGTCACTTGATCTTTGACAAAAGAGCTAAAACCATCCAGTGGAAAAAAGACATCATTTTTAACAAATGGTGCTGGCTCAACAGGTGGTTAGCACGTAGAAGAAGGCAAATCGATTCTTTCCTTTCTCCTTGTACAAAGCTCAAGTCCAAGTGGATCAAGGACCTCCTAATCAAACCAGATATACTGAAACTAATAGAAAAGAAAGTGGGGAAGAGCCTGGAACACATAAGCACAGGGGAAATTTTCTTGAACAGAACTTCAATAGCTTATGCTCTAAGATCAAGAATTGATAAATGGGACCTCATAAAGTTGCAAAGCTTCTGTAGGGCAAAAGACACTATCAACAGGACAAAACAGCAACCAACAAGTTGGGAAAAGATCTTTACCAATCCTATATCTGATAGAGGGTTAATATCCAATATATACAAAGAACTCAAGAAGTTAGACACCAGAGAACCAAATAACCCTATTAAAAATGGGTTACTGAGCTCTGAAGGTACTAGTTAGTTCGTATTGTTGTTGGTGCTAAGGGGCTGCAAACCCTTCAGCTCCTTGAGTCCTTTCTCTAGCTCCTTCATTGGGGAGCCTGTACTCAATCCAATTGTTGGCTGTGAGCCTCTACTTCTGTATTAGTCGGGTACTGTCAGAGCCTCTCAGGAGACAGCTATCTCAGACTCCTGTCATCCAGCACTTGTTGGCATCTACAATAGTGTCTAGATTTGATGACTGAATATGGGTAGGATACCCAGTTGGAGTAGTCTCTGAATTGTCCTTTCTTTAGTCTCTGCTCCAAAGTTAGCCTCTACAACTCCTTCCATGGGTATTTTGTTCCCCCTTTTAAGAAGGAACAAAATATCCTAATTTTACTCCAACCAAAGAGTACACATGGTGGGACTCATGGCTCCAGCAGCATGTGTATAGCAGAGGATGGCCAAGTCGGTCATCAATTGGAGGAGAGGACCTTGGCCCTGTGAAGGTTCTATGCCCTAGTGTAGGGGTATGCCAGGGCCAGGAATTGGGAGAGGGTGGGGTGGTGAGCAGGTGTAAGGGGGAGGGAACAGGGGATTGTTTTAGTTTGGGGTTTTTTTTTCTTTTTTTCTTTTTCTTTTTTCTTTTGGAGGAGAACCTGGGAAAGGAGATATTGTAAATGAAGAAAACATCTAATAAAAAAATAAAAATTAAAAAATGGGGTACAGAGCTAAAGAATTCTCAACTGAAGAATACCGAATGGCTGAGAAGCACCTAAAAAAATGTTCAACATCCTTAGTCATCAGGGAAATGCAAATCAAAACAACCCTGAGATTCCACCTCACACCAGTCAGAATGGCTAGGATAAAAAAACTCAGGTGACAGAAGACGCTGGAGAGGTTGTGGAGAAAGAGGAACACTCCTTCATTACTGGTGGAATTGTAAGCTGGTACAACCACCCTGGAAATCAGTTTGGCAGTTCCTCCAGAAATTGGACATAGTTCCATCAGAAGACCCAGCTATACCACTGCTGGGCGTATACCTAGAAGATGTTCCAACATGTAATAAGGACACATTACCATGTTCATAGAAGCTTTATTTATAATAGCCAGAAACTGGAAACAACCCAGATGTCCCTCAACAGAAGAATGGATACAGAAATTGTGGTACATCTACACAATGGATTACTACTCAGCTATTAAAAACAATGAATTTATGAAATTCTTAGGGAAATGGATGGATCTGGAGAATATCATCCTGAGTGAAGTAACCCAATCACAAAAGAACACATATGGTATGCACTCTATAATAAATGGATATTAGCCCTGAATATTGGAATACACGAAGTACAATCCACAAACCACAAGAAACTCAAGAAGAAGGAGGACCAAAATGTGGACACTTCATTCCTCCTTAAAAGGGGGAACAAAATACCCATGGAAGGAGTTGTAGAGACTAACTATGGAGCAGAGACTGAGCAGCCTTATATAGCTGTCTTCTGAGAGGCTCTGACAGTACCCAACTAATACAGAAGTAGAGGCTCACAGTCATCCATTGAACTGAGTACAGGGTCTCCAACAAAGGAGCTAGAGAAAGGACCCAAGGAGCTGAAGGGTTTGCAACCCCTTAGGACGAACAACAGTATGAACTAACTAGTACTCTCAGAGCTCCCAGGAACTCAACCACCAACCAAGGAGTACACATAGTGGGACTAATTGCTCCAGCAGCATATGTATAGTAGAGGATGGCCAAGTTGGTCATTGATGGGAGGAGAGGCCCTTGGCCCTGTGAAGGTTCTATGCCCCAGTGTAGGGGAATGCCAGGGCCAGTAAGCAGGAGAGGGTTGGGTATCGAGCAGGGGGAGGGGGGAGGAAACAGGAGTTTGTTTTTGTTGTTGTTTTTTTTTTTGTTTTTTTTTCTTTGTTTTTGGTATTTTTTTTTTTTTGGAAGGGAAACTGGGAATGGAAATATAGTATGACATGTAAATAAAGAATTGATTTAAAAAAAATGAATCAGTGAGCTCCAAGTTCTCTGAGAGACCCTATCTCAAAATATAGGGTACAAAAGACTTTATAAGATGCTATGTGTTAATTTCTGATACCTGCTTGCATATTTACACACACACACACACACACACAAGAAAAGATGCTGGGTCGGGCATGGTTATATAAGGGGAGGTGTGACACAGTCCCTGCCTCTAGAGTAAGACCAGGGAGTTGATCCCCATGATTTCCATGTGTGCTAATGGTTACTGTTGTACTGAAGCTGATCTGCTGTCTTTACTATTTTACTTCCAATTGTTCTTTATGAGAAATAGACTTCCCCTCGTTATTCAGAGCTAATCACTCCATAATAAATGAAACAGACTGGTTCTCAGGAATGAGGAATGGAGATAGTCATGAGGATGTGGAGGATGAGGAGCAGGCCTTCCGCTTGGGCTTTAGAGCCATGGGAAAGGATCTAGACAACATAACCCCAGAGGCCATGAGAGCCTACATGTCCTCTGTAGAAATAATGCATTGCCACACTTGGCCTTGAATTTGGAATTATGAGGAGACACATGTACCCTCCAATCCAGTGACTTCTGCATTAATTAGCAATGTGAACTTGGGGACATTAAAGATAGAGAGATAAAGTGGTCTCAAGAAAAAGTATGAATAGAAAAAATAGGAATTTATACATGATTTAGGCATAAATGGTATTAGAAGGAGAGTACACCGGCTATGGAATTGCTAGGATGAGGAAATGGAGATTAGAGAATTAAAAGATGATGTATAAGCATATAAAAAGTTAGTACTTTGTTCTCCTAGCTATTTGAGAAATTGGAGATAATGTCTAGAGAGATATGAGAGAGCTAGATGCTTTACTTGCATAAATTTTAATACTTTGTAAGAAATCATTTCAACTTTAGTAGTCTATCACTTTTCTGTTCTTACATGAAAATAGTTGCTAAAGAGGGCTGTCTGCTGTGCCAGGAAACCATAAGAGCTGTGCCAGCTACCCATGAAAAACAGGCTATGTAGACATACGAGGAAATGGGCTTTTGCCTTGTGTTTAGATTCTGCTCTAAGGAAACAGGGGGTGGGACTATTGACATGGGATTCATAGAATTTACGTAAATTTAAGAACTTTTGATGATTACTAACAATGATCAAAGCCTTGATGATGTAACTTTAGTAAATAAAGGACTGGGTTCAGGCTCTATGGTCAGAAGGAAGAAGAAGAAAGAATGATGAGAATCTTCAGGGAACAGAGAGTACCTGAACTGACAGTTTGCATCTACTACTGACTCTGAGTCATTATTGAATCAGTGCTCTTCCCATTCCTGCCTTTCTCAGGACCCTCCTCCTACTGAGGCTGCACCTTGGTAAAGAGAGAGACAGAGAGAGACAGAGGTAGAGAGAGAGAGAGAGAGAGAGAGAGAGAGAGAGAGAGAGAGAGAGAGAGAGAGAGAGAGAGAGAGAGAGAAGAGAACATGCATACATGTCCATACATGCATTCTGGTAATTTCTGGATCACCGTTGTACATTAATACAGCTGAGACTGTCCATAGAGTGGACATTCAAGTACCATCTGATTTTGTTTTATTTATTTATTTGGTTGGTTGGTTGGTTGGTTGGTTTTGGGTTTTTTTTTTTTTTTTTTTGAGACAGGGTTCCAGAGCTGGTAACATAAACTCAGTTTTGATCCTGCCAGCATGATGGATTTTGTTCCTGAGATGGCCGAACTCAGGAAACTATCTCTTAACAAGAAGTTTAATAATGAGGCTCCTCTGTCATTCCTATCCACCTTTATGGACTTGTTTCAGAATTTCAGATGAAAAGAGTACAATACTTTTAAAGGACCACGTTACATTATGGGATCAAACTGTCAGGTCTAGATAAATCTCCAGTTCCCTATACTCTAAGGCAGTCCAAATATCCAGAAAAGAGTGCAACCAGGACTATTGGAGTATTTCCAGTGACTAGATAAAAGCCAACATTCCTCTGGAAATTGAGAAGCCGGTTTTCAGGAATCTAAAAGGAGTCACCTCTCTTACCTCCCCACAAAGGAACACAAACCTCTCCAATTAACATACACCTTTGCTGCTTCTCTGCATATCAAAGTCCATGTTAGCTCTAGGCTCCCCCACTTCCTACTCCTAAGTACTTGTTATACATTTCAAAGCCCACTTGTCCAACTCTAGCTACTCATCGTTCTTGTTCTTACATGGCAGCTATTCTCACTATCATTACTGTTCCTCTCTCCTGCTTCTGTCCTTCCTGCTTGCACGATCCTCTCCTGATACTCTTTTCCCTGATATTCTCTCCTCTCTCACAGATGGCCCTGGCCCTGTCTAGTCTGATGGCCATGTTCAGTCTACTTTTTTTTCTGGCTGTTTTCTCTCTCATAGCCATAATAAAAGTTCCCCATTCCATGGAGCAGTCATGTTGTACTCAGTCTATCCACAAACCACCTTCCATCTTCAATTTTGTACCTTTTGGAATGAAAAGATTGTCTGTCAGCCCATGTGAGGTTCCATAGAAAGAAGGATCTCATTTTCTTAGCTGTGTCTCCACGTGGCATCTTTTATTCCGAGTGAGTGTATCTCAGACAAACGGTTTCCAACTGTCCTTAGAAATGGGTTTCCTCTGCTCCTAGGATTCTTATTTCATGGACATTAGAGCCTGCTGCGTTGTCTCATACCATGTTACCTGAGGAGAAATCACAAACTGGGACATTCAGAGATTAACTTTTCCTCAGTTTATTTTTTACCAGAATTGTACAAATTGTCACTATTATGCTTCTCAGGTAACTACAAAGGATAAGTCACAAAGTGACACCTGGCAAATAAAGGGGAAAAAAAGAGAAATCTTAGGAAAGTTTGCTCTGACTTGAATACTTTGTGAGATGAAAAACAGTTGGCCCAGCTGCTTTAAATAAGGCATTCTCCAGTCACTGCTGACATGCAGCTAAGTGCCAGTAGGAAACAAGGAAAAATGGGTCTAATTCACTAATGCTACTCAGTGTTCAAAATAACTGTGCAGGACAATGGTACCTTTCAGAGGTTCATGCATGCAGAGAAGGAGAGAACTGTTGGTTTCTTATCAGGAATACAATTCCCTATCTTATCTCTTTCATCGATGCTGTAAAGAGAAATCTAAGCTAAATATCTTAACAATATATTACAGAGAAGCGAGTCTTTTGTTTATTTAAAACCCAACTATTTTCTTATAAGTTTCCATATATTCTCAAATTGTAAACATTCTGTTTTGTATCAAGCAGAAAAAAATAAATCAGTGTCAACAACCACATACAAATATTATAATGTCCCATATCCTATGCTGACCATATCAATGGCATTCATTGTGATGGCTTAGTGGTTTTTGTATTGAACATCTTAAACATTTTTCCAGGCTCAGGTGGTATCTTAACATGAATCAACATTGTTAAATTAAAACAGGAATGTTACAGCCTTCACTCAGAGCCCTGAAGAGACATGCAACGATACTTTACTATCCAGACGAGCCTAAGGTTCATGAGCAAAGTGGAACTAATTGTGATATATGCTAGCCAGTTCACTGAATAACTTGCAGTAATAAATGCTTAGCGACTGAAAAGGTTAGAAGCCTACCAGCTGACAATTATTTGATGTCATTTAAATACAGGCCAGCAGCCACAGAAGGTAAATGTAAAAGACTGTTAGGAGAGACAGAGGAAAGGAAGGGCCATTCTAACAGAGCTTTGAAGGTCACCCCGAGAATCTGAAACTTAGAGCAGCCAAAACAAGGGTACCCCTGTGGCTCTGTAGAGACTCATACGTGTCACTGGAAACTCACTCAGATTTCCTCAGCTTGCTATCCTCAAATGAACTTCTTCAGATACCCAGTACTGACTTCAATTAAAGTCTAGGGATATTTAAATGGAAGTCAGTTCTAAAAGATCTATTATATTACTTTTAATTTTGTGTACTTGTGTGAATATGCACATGTGAATGCAGGCATGCTCAGAGGCCAGAATAAATAGTTGCATGCCCTGGATCTGGAGTTGTATATAGTTATGAGCTGCTACACATGAGTACTATGAACTTCCTGTCCTCTGAAGGGGCAGCAAAGATATTTAACCTCTGCTTCATCTCCCCAAGCCTTAATTCAGTTTTAAATAAATTTTATTTGCATTCATTTACAGATTATGGATTCCACTGCATTTTTTGTCAAAGATGTACTATAATTTAAAAATCCCTTTAGAAATGTCCGTATTCTGAAATATATAGAGCATGATTTATTTTTGTGAACAGCAGTCTTCTTAGACACAATTGCATAACATGTTTACTTTTATTCCTCTATAAAACTACCACTAATTAACTAAACTGATGGATAAACTTTTGACAATTGTAGCTATTGCATGGGAATATTTCTCCTATGTTGGCATTTAATTGTTTTGCATGTGGAACTCATTTACATCATTTAATTACCTATTTATATTAAAAGAAAATTAAAGTAAATCAATTATGTTGCTCTTACTACCATCTCTATTTTTCAGAATGAAATAAACTACAGAGAGCTATAGGAGTAACAGACCCAAGGTCAACTACCTTATAAAAATATAATTACTCAAGCCCTTGACTGGCTCAGAGCCCATACTTTTGTGCAAGGCCTCTTTACACTATTGCTTTGGCTCATTGATTTTCTCAACCCAAAATACTGGATCACACAAGCATGTAAGACCACCATATTTAATCCAGTTTCTGCACAAATAAATGACATATCACTAAGTGGCAAGGAATTCACACGAATAAAAGTTTACAATAAAGTCTGAAATTCAGTTAGATGCGTTTGATCATCTTTATCCTACTGAGTTAACTTTCTAAATCATACTTTTGAAACATTGATCTGGAAAGATGGTTATAATCTCAAAGCTAGGGAGCCAGACACAGGAGGGTACCTAGGCCAGCTAGCCATCATATCTAACTGAATCAGCGAGCTTCAAGTTACATGAAAGATGCAATCTCAAAAGACAGAGGTGAAGAATATGTGAGGGAAACTTCTGAGGTGAACCTTGAAAAGACTTTTACTTGCCTCCTCCAATGCCATCTTGAAGTCAAGGAATGGTGGAAGAGGCGTAGAAAGCAGACACCTCTTTGTATAGATACCTCTGTCAATGTTAAATGAGCCCTGCAGAACACATGAAGTTGAAATTGCAACTGGATTGAATGCCTTATAACTAGAAATAGAAAGAAGCCTATGAGTGTGGCTGGACGTTAAAGGGCTTACATTAGAGATTTGTCAGAGCACTGTACAAAGATGTGATTGGAAGAGATAAAAGTTTAGACTCCTCCATTATCCTGTTACATTTATGTGACAGGTGATATAAAATGTAATAACTCTTCCTCCTGTACTCGTTCCAGAATAAACCATACAAAACAAATCCAAAGGAGATAGTTTAAAAGTCTGTGTTCTTGCCCAGTTGCACTCTGAAGACTTTACACAATCTCATCCTCCAAACTAATTCATTAAGTACTTTGGATAGAAGGCAAGAATTCTTTTTATGGGCTATGTTTTCAGGCAGTATTACTGTGCTGGCTATTCTTGGCTGTAAACTTGGATTTGACTAAAAACCAAAAATGACTGAGCATACCTGTGCAGGAGTTTTGGTTAATTAAATCATTTGAGTTGGACAACCACCTTTAATCTGGATCTTTAAGGGAGGAAGATAGACCTTGAATTCAGATCTTTTGAGATGAGAAGATCCGACCTATATCTCCTGTTGGCAGCCTACATAAAGAACACAAGGAAGAAGCTTGGTCTTCTTGCCAGCTTGACCTCACCCTTGCTAGCAAGTCTATTAGGATCTTCACTGGCATTAAAGACTACTTCTTTGGAATTAGGATAAATACTAAAGACAAGCTAAGACATCAAGCCCTATAGACTAAGCAAATGCTGAATTCTTGGATCACTCATTGTTGTGTGAGCTGGACCACATCCATCAGCCACCCTAGTGATTTTATATATATACATATATATATACATATATATATATGTATATATATACATATATATACATATATATATAAAATATGGATATACATACATGGATATATATATGGATATATATATATGGAGATACATATGGATATATATATATATATATATATATATGGATATATATGATCTGTTACTATACAGAGCCCTGAATGACACCAGGAATGATTGTATATTTAATAATAGCCCAAAAACATACAAGTTGCAATATTGATAATATACCTCTTAATAATCTTCTCCTAATAGTTTGTGTTTTTCTGTTTACTTGGAATGTGAAGGTGTCACTGCACGTTCTCATTGCTAGATTTTAATTTTTTACACTAAGTGTTAATTTTTATGTTTTATTTTTATTTATTTATTTAGTTAGTTAGTTAGTTTTTTTTTTTTTTTTTTTTTTTTTTTTTTTTTTTTTTTTGAGACAGGGTTTCTCTGTGTAGCCCTGGCTGTCCTGGAACTCACTCTATAGACCAGGCTGGCCTCGAACACAGAAATCTGCCTGCCTCCGCCTCCTAAGTGCGCTGGAATTAAAGGTGTGTGCCACCACTGCCCGGCTGCACAAAGCATTTTTAATGTAACATTATAAAGTTAAGTATTACTGAAGGAAACTGAAATTTAATGTATGATAATAACTTTCTGCTGGTTCACTTCCATATGAAATAGTAACTATCGGGAGCCATGGAAGTAATTTGTAAAGATTTTTATTACTTTTTTTCTGAGACTATAATATGATTACATTATTCTCCTTTCCCCTTTCCTCCCTCCAAATTCCCCCACAAACCTGTCTATATCTCTCAAATGCATGGTCTCAGTGGTGCGCAGAACTACAGGCAACAGAGGAATTCTGAGACTAGGAGAACAAATCCTTCCCAGGGAAGAGCACATCAATTGTTTGTTCAATACCAAACAGTGAACACTGAAAGCATATATACATGCAAGTGATCCTATACAGACTGAGAAGGTTACATTCTAGAATATACATATGTACATGACAATAATTAATGAAAAAAGAGGCCACTTGTAAAGCTTTGCTTCTTAAAAATCATTGAAAAACCGGAATGGTATGTGTCATCCTATACGGTAGCCTGATGATTGATGAGTAAGCAGGTGGTCTCTTGATTACATTACTAATTACAACCTGGAAACGAGAGGCTGTCAACATCCAACATAGTCTCCACATGGATATTAGCAATAGCAACAACACCAATACCAACAACAAAATATCCTGTCTAATAAACTGCTTTTTATGGATATAAAAATAGATATCTGAAATAAGTTCATATTTTGGTTTATGTTCATGAATCAACCTGAAGCCCACAAGAGAAATTCACATGTATAGTGACTTTCATAACCAGAAGGAAAAGGGTTGTAGACTTCATATAAAATATATTGTAAGACTCCATGAAATGGGAATTCAGTGGAAAAAATAAATCTGGATTGTATCAGCTTGATTTAGGTTGAAATCTAATTCTAGGGGAAGCTGATGCTTTTAAATGCATGGCATATTTCATTCTTACTGGCCAATTGCTTTGTGAAGAGCACCTGAATGGGCTGTATCTCAAAAGAACCTGCTTTCACTAGGTTCTCTGCATCTCTGAAAAACCAGGGTGGAAAAAAATTGGATTGAGTATGGGCAAATCAAAGAACATAGAAGCAGCTTCTTTAAGTCACCAGGAATGCATACAGGAAAAAATAGATTCCACTAAAGGCAGTTTCCCATTCATGTGATCAAAAGTAAAACAAAGGAATTTAAGAAAGAAAGAGTTTATTTTCAGTCATGGTTTAAGAAAAGATTTAGTTCAGCACAGTGGGAAAGAATGCAGGTAGGGACAGGAGACAGCTGCACACTTTGGGTTACCTTTTGGGAAGCAGAGAGAGAGAGAGAGAGAGAGAGAGAGAGAGAGAGAGAGAGAGATATGCTGGTGCTTAGCTGGATTTCTCCTCTTTCCTTTTTTTTTTTTTTTTTTTTTTTTTTTTTGGTTCTCAACTCCAGCCCATAAAATGGTACCACCCACCCTAGAGGTAGGTCTGCTCTTTATTAAAATGTAATTATTTATTTATTTACATCTCAAATACTGCTCCCCCTCCAGGTCCCTGCCTCACTGAATTCCTTCCCTGCATCACTCCTCTCCTTCTCCACTGAGAGGGTAGGCCTGTCCCAGGGTATCTCCCCACCCTGGCATGTCAAGTCTCTGTCAGATTCAGAACATCCTCTTCCACTGAGGACAGACAGCAGGGGTCAAGGGGAGGCATCCTGGGTCTACAATCCCTGTAGGTTACTTTGGTTGGTGGCTCTGATTCTGAGAGCTGCCAGGGGTCCAGGAATTGAATAATCCAGTAGTCTCTATAAAATAAATTGCTTGGTGGAATTAAGAAAACTGGCAATGAGAAGAAAAAGAAGCATGTTGTCTGAAGAGAACAAAGTTTAAAAATAAAACAATCTTTGAAGAGTATTGATCTTTTCAATATACACAGGGAGCTGGATAAATCCCACCTAAATCGGACAGCAGGTAGCAGACCCAGGTACTGTCACAATTCCTCAAGA
Source organism: Mastomys coucha (assembly GCF_008632895.1). Lineage (NCBI taxonomy): Eukaryota > Metazoa > Chordata > Mammalia > Rodentia > Muridae > Mastomys > Mastomys coucha. Next base: position 203,176,884 of record NW_022196905.1, read on the forward strand.
TGGTTCGAATTTTGAATGCTTAACTTTATCTTAAAATTAGTGTTTCCAATCCTGTCAGACTGCCAGATATGAGCCTTTTAAAGGGTTTGTAAAAAAATCCTATACTTGATGCTTGTTTCCTGTTCTCAGTCTACTACACTATTGCTATAAAAGCAATAAATTAATCATCATAGAATCTTTTTCCAATCTATGAGTGTTGGTCAACTGGGCAAAGCCCTAGAAACTTTCTTTGCAGAGAATTTGTAGAGTAGAACCATGGTTCCTAAGAAGACACTCGTGTGTATAGTAGATATGAACTACTGTTACCTTAACAAAATGAAGCAATTGCCATGTGTTCTTTGTTGCTCTGTCTGGATGATGGGGCAAAGCAAAGGTCTAGCTGAGGGACTGCAGAGGTCCCTCAAAAAGGTGCCTGAATTGCACACTGGAAAGTGTCAAACCCAGGACTTGCACTCCAGCAAAGTTCAGCAAGGTTCAGGGTCTATGCTTGTCACATCTGAATAAGTTACTTACCCCACAAAAATGTTCTTTACACAGTTATTCAAAACACAAACAAACAAAACAAAGCAAAAGCAAAACAAAACAATAACATTGTTACCATGAACTGTTGCTATAATGTTCCTGAGTGGGAAAAGATAGCATGTTATCTTCTTGCAGACATTCTAATTACATCCAGGATGAACTTGCTTTAGACAAGTGACTTCTGAGACTTCACGGAGAGCGCAGTTTTCCAGTTTGATTTCCCTGAGTCTGTCAGCATCCTCTCCTGTTTATCCTGCCTGTAATACTCCCAGCCTTCCTCAGGATTAATTGCCTTGGAATAGCACTCAAGGAAAATGGAACACAGTAAGGATTTGGACATGAGATAAAACCCAAATATGATCCAGAAGAAGCGATAATCAAGATATTGATAGAAATAATCAAATAATTCTAAAAATGATAAATACCAGACATCGAGTCAACCTATTAACAATGATATATTTTTATCATATGTATTCTTATTTCTTTATGTTGGATAGTTTTCCATGAAATGCTTTTTATATTATCCCTTGAATATTCATTACCTTTCACTTTGTTTTTTATATAAAACATAAAAGTAAAAGGAATTGTAACAGCAAAAGTGAGTTTAAGATTTCAAAACAAAACAAAGCAAAACACACAGGCCATGCTGTATTTTTTATTCTTCTGCAATGGCCCTTTTGTCTTCCAGTGCTACACAAGGCAAACTGCTCTTACAGTGAATACAGTATTGGCTTCCAGTGCTACACAAGGCAAACTGCTCTCACAGTGAATACAGTAACCCAAACCAGGCAAACTGCTCTCACAGTGAATACAGTAACCCAAACCAGAGGCACATAAAAGAGGGCTAACTAATATCAGGACAGAAACAGCTTCACAGTTTCATCCTTAAAAAGGAAAATAAAATCTCTTGGTTGATCCCACTTGGATGATGAACCTTCAGGTGATGGAACCTATTTCTAAAGTGCAGAGAAATCAATATATAGATGCATGTGAAAATTAAATATTTAATTAGTTACGAATCTATACTTTGGTTTATATTTGTTGTGCTGGTTATTTAATTGTCAGGCTAACATAATATTATATCATCTGGGAAGAGAATCTCATTAGAGGAAAATTTTATGTTGGATAGGCCTGCGGCCATGTCTGGGGTAGAAGGAGTACCTTAATTAGATTAGCTCATGTTGGAAGACCCAGCCACCTATGGGTGCTACTATTCCCTAGGCCCCAGAACCTTAAGTGCATAAGAGTGGAGAAATTCAGCTGAGCACAAGTGAGGAAGCAAGTAAACACATGTGAATTCATTTCTCCAGCTCTTGACTGCCTATTCTGTGCCTAGCTGATTCAAGTTCCTACAACACTGGCTGTCCTGAATTAATGGACTGCTTATAATTATCAACCAAACAAATCCCTTCTCTTTCAAGTTGCTTTTTATTAGGGGAATTTAACATAGCACCAGAAATGAAGCATGAACATATTATATATGACATTAGATGAAATAAAAGAGATTCAATAAACCAGAGAGAGATGTCATGGAAATAATCAATTGTAATCCCAACAATTTTCAACTTCAACGTTTGTAAGAGATATAGTTATCCAATAAACAGACAGAAAAAGATGAGTTTGAAATCGAACCGAGGGATGATGGTGCTGTTATTCTTGCCCCTTCTATTGATTTTATGATTAGATTTATGTATTGTTTATGTGTGTGCATGTACATAGTACATGGAGATCGCCAGTAACTGTAGCATATCTGATCAGTGGCGTTATTATCAAATGTCTTGCAAATAATAGTTATAATGAAAATCGTTCTATTGCTTCTTTTGTTTATCACAGAAGAACACTGCACAGGACAGAGTGAAATGGAACTGTATGAACATGAATCATCAAGGAAGCCAATGGCAATGCGAAAGGTCACATAGGCCAGTCGGCAGTGAATGAGAGCTTGTCATAGAAGGTGTGGTAGAATTGTGTTTCCAGAATTCCTGGCATTCAGTTTTCTTCCCACCACAGACAAAGCTGCTTCGGCATTTCCTTCTGATGGATAGCTAGCTGCCTTAAAGATACGGCATTCTAAGAAATAAAGCAGACAAATCGGTACGAACAGTTTTGAGATGTGTGTTACAGAATATTCTTGTCTTTGTCTTTGGTATTGCTGCTGTTTATTTGGATTTGGGGACAGGGATTTGCATGGTGGCCCAGGGTAGGCTCAATCTTTATGCAGTTGTCTTTCCCCAGGTGGACAGGAGCTGGGTTGACAAGCCTGAACACAGAATGATCTCTGAAATCTTGGTAACTGCAACATACCTTCTGATTTCTCTTCAAAACTCGTAGGTGATTTTAGTTATATTTCAAATGATTACTGTGAGCTGAATCACAAACCATCACTACTAGCAAGGTTTCAGTGGGATACTAATTTATTCTTTTCTTTTCATTTCTTCACAAAAATATTGGTGTTGGCCTAAGGGAAAATGTTAGCCGTGTTTATTCTAGCCAACAGGCACAACATGGAGAACTAACGAGTGCATGCTAAGAACTAACTGAGTAGAGTTTCTGTGACTTGAATCTTAGGCAGAGTACTTTGAGCAGGAAGCTATGACATCATTCTCTAATCCTCTGTTTTCTGTAGAGGAAAAAGGAGTGATGCTGCCACCTGGTGGCCATGAGATATAAGAGCAGGATGACGTTTTCCTTTACAAATATTTCACACATCTCTGAGAAAACAGCGATACAAAAACACATGGATGTCACTGAGGACCTTAGCTATCAAATGACAAATGAGATGCTTGTATGAAACAAATGTGTCAAAGGTATCCGTTCTGGGGAATGTTTGACACGTTTTGTTGTGGATTTTATTTATTTTATCCAAACCAACTTTATTATTCTTTATCACCCTCCACACTTCTCTTTATAAATAATTTCTGTATGGTGATGTAAATATATATATATATATATACATACATTGGAATAGAAAATTTGTCTTTGGCAGAAAAGTATGAAGGTAGTTCTCAATCTACTCAATCTCATAGCTTGAATAACTGAGAATCAAGTAGTAGAGAATGGAGGTTCATACCTATAATCCTAGCACTTGGGAGACTAGGATCAGAGGATGGTAAATTTAAGGCTATCCTGGGTTAACATAATAGTGCTTTATTCAAATAAGAGAGCCCTGTCTCTAGAGGCAATGCAGGTGTGGCTGCTGTGTCACATGTGCGTCAGTAGGGGGCAGAGAAGAGAGAGCCTATGTCTACACATAGTGTTCTGGCTTGGAACATCTGAGTGATCAGCAGCCTAACACTCACTGAAAAAAAATAATGAGTTTGAGATGACCACCAGTTCAGTGCCAGGGAGGTCTGAATGGGCTCCCAGGATGGGGAACAAGTCAAAGACTAGAAGAACCCCACCTAGGACCTCTGGTTGGAGTGAGCTTAAGACAGACAACCCTCCCAAGGGGCCACTCCTACAGGCTGAGTGAGTAAGGAACCTGAGATTACCAATAATCCAGCAACATGGGGCTGTACAGGGAGCTAGCCTGAGATGATTACCAGTCCAGGACTGGGCAGTCCTAGGGCAGGCAGACTATGACTTAGATGACCCCTACGCAGCACTATTAAACATAAGCAAGGCAGAGCACTCCTGAGACAATTCCTGAGATGACCCCAGGCACTCAAAAAACCCTGGTGTCACTAAGAGGAGCCAGTATGTAAAGAAATGGAAGAGAAAGAGAAACCAAAGGATGTGGGTACAATGACAAGAGGCAGAACTGGAACCTAGAGCTTAGTGAGGAACAGCTTGAGCCTGATGTGAGCTGCCAGTGATGCTACCTGGGAACATGGTAGGGTCCTTGCCTGTGCTGCTACTGGAGACCACATATGGATTCATGGCCATGCAACAGCAGGGGTCTGTTACCACCAAAGAACAGGCAGACAGCCCTGGTCTAGGCTGTCACAAAGGGATATGGTAATGGGCAGAACTGGCCTCAGCCCTCACCTGTGCATCTTGGGGAAAATGGCCCTATAAGTAACAGAGCTGACCCTGCATCTAGCCAGCTCCCATCCAGGGAGAGTGGGACCTGCACATTGCCAGAGCTGTGGGTGAGCTGGACCTGAAGATAGGAGCCTAGGAGAGCTGGCCCTACCACTCATATCCTTTGATATGGTGTGAACATGAGAGAGATACCCTCCTCCCTCCTCCTTCCTTACCACCAAGAACAGGAAGGAAATCAGGCCTGTGGGGTCATCAAAGCAGGAGAGCTGGCCCTGCCCTCCACCTGCTGCAGCACTCAGGAGAGAGCAGGTCCTGCACTTACAGTACAGTAGAGCTGATCCTGGATGTGGGAGCTGCAGGTGAGCTGTTCCTGAGGGTGTAAGTGCAGGAGAACCTACCCTACCTCTTATCTTCTGGGTTGTGGCACAAACAGATGAGTGAGGGATCATGTTCTCTCCATCATCCCTTGTCATCTAAGACAGGTGGGAAATATAACATCAGGTCATGATAGTAGAACTTGCCATATCCCTCACCAGCTTTAGCACTTGAGAGGATGGACTCTACACTTTCCCTGGGCATCAAGATAGAACTGTTCCTGGTAGCAAGTGAGCTGGCCCTAAGGGCCTAAGAGTAGGAGATCCATCTGGCTGGGCTCAGATACCTTTCAGGCCCTAATCTAGAGCCTTGAATTGGCCCACTCAACATCTCCCCCATTGATCAACTAACTGCTGGAGTGCATGAAGGGACTGATCCTATAATTCCAAAACTACGGGATCTCCTTAACACAGGGAAACAACAGGATATCTGAGAGGAGTTCAAGTGAGGCTCCAGCATTGATAAAGTAGCATAAACCAAAGGCCTCATACCTAACCAAATTTGGAGTCATTGCAATGAACATTTGCAAGCAAAGAACTGTAGATAAAAGGGTATACCGTCAGACACACTGTGACTCAGTATAGCTTCCACTGTACAAGATTTTTATTTTTTTCTGTTGGGGAAGAAGTTACAAGGGTAAAAGGGGCTGGGGTATGAGAGGGATTTGGGTGCATGGTATAAAATTCACAAAAAACAAAAATGATAGAGAAGGAAGAACAGAAGCTAGATAGGGTGGTAGAAAGGACAGAAAGAAAAGGAACAATCTCCTAGTCTGAGAATGCCTCAGTGGCTGAATTTTTGTTACTGTTTCCAGTGCATCACAAATATTTCACTTTGCTACAAAACTTGATTACCATGTCTTCATAAAAAAAAAAGACATTAACATTGCACTTACAGTTGAACTAGAAACAGTAGTCAATTCTTTCAACAAATAAAAGACTGTTGTTGTTTAATATAAAAGATGTGTGTTGCCTCAGTCAAAAGAAAGATCATTTAATGTACTCTTTTCTAGAATAAAGCAAAACATAAGGGGCAGTGTATGAATACCTAGAACATCCAATTGGATGACAGATAGGCCACTGTAATGAGTATAATGTCAGAGAAATGTGTTAGGAAAATTACAAAGACAAGAAGCACAAACACATAGACACATATGTACATATGCATGCACACATATACACATGGTATGACAATTTGACTGTGACAAAATTTCTCAGCCAGATTTTCTGCACCCACATAAGCGCTACATACCTTTCATGCAGTGCTGGAAGTGGGAGGGTTTCTGAGGCTCACTACCCAACCTACCAAATTGGTAATCCTCAGATTCAGTGAGAAACCTAATTTCTAAAAGGAAGGTGAATGGTGATAGAGAAAATAGACACCGTCAACAGCGGGCCTACACATACACAGGCACACCACAGACATACACACAAACACACACACAGACATACACACAGGCACACCACAGACATACACACACAGGCACACACAGATAGACACACAGGCACACACACAGATAGACACACAGGCACACCACAGACATATACACAAACACACACACAGACATACACAC
>NW_022196905.1:203183565-203204912 GCF_008632895.1 Mastomys coucha
ACACACAAACACACACACAGATAGACACACAGGCACACCACAGACATACACACAAACACACACACAGACATACACACAAACACACACAGACATACACACAAACACACACACAGATAGACACACAGGCACACCACAGACATACACACAAACACACACACAGATAGACACACAGGCACACCACAGACATACACACAAAAATACACACAGATAGACACACAGGCACACCACAGACATACACACAAACACACACACAGACAGACACACAGGCACACCACAGACATACACACAAACACACACACAGATAGACACACAAGCACATGCACAGACATACACACAAACACACACACAGATAGACACACAGGCACACCACAGACATACACACAAACACACACACAGATAGACACACAAGCACACACACAGACAGACACACAGGCACACCACAGACATACACACACAGGCACACCACAGACATACACACAAACACACACAGATATACACACAAACACACACACAGACAGACACACAGGCACACCACAGACATACACACAAACACACACACAGATAAACACACAAGCACACACACAGATAGACACACAAGCACACCACAGACATACACACAAACACACACACAGATAGACACACAGGCACACGCACAGACATACACACAAACACACACACACACACACACACACACCACATACAACATCTGACATACACATGCACACATACAAACACACACAACATCTAGCCTATAGACACAGATATACACAGACACGCATTTACACACACAACATCTGGACTACACACACAAATACACACACGCGCGCAGAGTTATATCCACTCTCATATGGATATATGCACAGATATACTTCTTACAATACAGTGTGAAAACATATCACCAAAGGGGAGAAAATAGAGATTAAAATAGACAGAATGTTAAATTTCATGTGAACTATTTTCTCAGGAGGCAGAAGAAATATAGATGTAAATGTCTGAATTGATTTTACATTTAAGTCCAACTTCACAAACTCGATGATGTTTTTTTTTTTTTTGAAGAATGGAGTCCAGATAGTAGGAAGGACATTTAACTGGGCCTTCTTGGTACTGAGTGGACCTTTTCCTCAAGAAACCAAATAAACCTGTGCACCTCCATATTCAAATGAAACTAACCACAAAGCACAAATGGAATTATAGGTTCAAACTTTCTATTTTGAAATAAGTATTCTCTGATTAAATGAGACTTGACAAATTTAATGAGAAACTAATGGCAACCTCAAGCCAAATCTCCTTATTTATTCTAAACAAAGGTCAGCACCCGTTCATGCAAGATTAGCAAGCTAAAGATGTTTGAAGATAAATTGTGCCATCTCTCTCTAAAATAATGTTTAGTGATAAACTTTTTAATGTTTAAAGAATAACCTATAAATGTGAAATTTACATTTAAATCATATTAGAACTTATCTATTTTATTTTTCACATATGGAAATTATAACAGCTCTGAGCTTCATTTTCAACTGTTAAGTGCAATATTTATCTATATTCTATATAACTTCTAGGGAAATAAGGTTCAAAGAATAGCCTGACATAGCAGCTTTGAGCAGTTAAGAAAACAAATGAGGGTTTCTGATCAGCTGTAGAACTTGTCAATCAAGCCTGAATTGTCTACATGTATTTGCTGGAGGGGCTATAGTATGTACACACCTGTGAATTGGAGGCTGTGGTCATAAAAGAAAATTGCCATTGTCCTTGTTATATTGTCTCTTCAAATGTCCTGATCCCCAGAATGTAAGTGTCTGCGGTAGGGAGATAGGGGTAGTTATTAGCTGAAATGAAGTCATATGACCACCGGCAGGCTCTTAACCAGTGTCACTGTGTCCTTGTAAGCCTAAAAGAGCCACAAGGTGCCAAACAAAGAACAGCAAATAATCCAGTACCAAGGGCAGAAACACAGCCACAAGACATGACAGAACAGACTAGAAGTGGCCAAGCAGGAGCTAGCAATAAACGAGTATGAAATCCCTCTGTGGGACTTAGGAATATGTCCTTGGTCCTTCAGCTTCCTGAACATTTTTAATGCTGTAATCTTTAATATAGTTCCTCATGTGGTGGTGAACCCTTACCATATAATTATTTTTGTTGCTACTTTATAACTGTAAATTTGCTGTTATGAATTAATATAATGTATGTGTTTTCTGATAGTCTTAGGCAACCCCTGTGATAGCATCATTTCACCCCCACAGGGGTCATGACCCACGGGTTGAGAACCACTGCCCTAGAACTACAACATGATATGTTTCTTTTTGTCTTCTGAGAGTGTTTAGTACATTGTTAAAGAATCAGTTGGAAGCTAGTGGTAAAAGTTTTAATACTTAGAAAATGACAGGGAACATTCCATGTATTGATTATAATATTATCATTCAATAATACCTACATATAAAGAAAACCAGGACTGAATTGGTTTGAAAGATTAGCAATAGACAGATGCATTTACTGACAAGGAGCAGAATTCACTGAAATTCTACTCTAACAGACAAAACTCCATTCTGGAAACCCAAGAGTCCATTATATATGCAATAGGACTTTAACCTCTAAATTACTATTAGCTTGTATATTTATCTATACATTTTAAACTTAATTATCCAAAAACTATATTTGATTTTACTTATGTTGACTTTATATATACTGCTTAAAATTGTGGAAGGAAATCTATTGGTGGTTCACCTAAAACACTCCCAGCTTTGAATATTAGTTAATATTTTAGAATTATCACTAGAAGCCATTCTTTCCCCAGCATCCCAAATTCCACTTCATTCAAGCTGAGATAGTAGAATGATTCTTAACATTCCCATTTTCCCTAGAGCAAACTGAAGATTTAAAGAGTGTGATGTACAACAGACAATGGACAAGTCCTAGCTGTAAGACTGGAATATCATGGGAGAACTAGGACTCATAACACAGTCATTAATTTGCTCATACCTAAAAGCAGATGTATGGAGCCTGTAACTTAATCATTTCAGTCTTCTTTTAATGATGGTTCTTAAATGATTTAACCTCCCTTCTAGCCCACCACCCACCAGAGGTAGTAGAAAGGAAAGGATACAAGGAAAGTGGACCTGTTTAAAAATGGTTCTTTGGAGCAAATTCCATCTGCATTGTCAGGAAATCCACAGTTCAGTTCAAAGGTCAACAAAGGCAGCTCAGTCCACTTGCAAACACTTCAAGGATATACCAGCAGTCCAGATCAGTAGAGTTGGGAGAGCAAACACGAGTCAGCAATGGTGACACTACCTAGCAGGAAGAACCAGGTTTCAGCTTCAGCATAAGTTAGCAGAAGGGACCAGGGCCAACAGGAATGCCAAGAAAAGTTCCCAGCTGTGCCTCTCTAAGCTACTCAAAGATCACCAAAGAGAGATGAACAAGTGTTGCACAGCTAGCTCTATAAGCAAGCCAAGCTCAGCCTCATTCACTGTCCTTCAACTCCTTTTTATACTCCCTCCAAACATCACCTGTCCTCCACAGGTCTTGCCTCAGCAAGGGCTTCTGTCTCAGCTGACTCCACTCTGCCAATCAGACAGGAGTCCAAGGAAGTGGCAAGAAACTGCAGCAGGCCATCTGAAGTTTTTTGATGCATTTCTTTCTATGGCGTCCCAACAAATCTATCTCACCTACACAATGGAAGGCAGACCAATACATGAATGTTGTTAGCAAAGAATCCTTAATCACATGTCCTTTCATATGTTTGCTTTAGCAGAATATCCTTTCTCCTGTGTCTGGAGCAGTAAAACATTCCTTCACAAGTCTGCCTTAGCCTTTCACCTATGTCTGCTTCAATGAAACATTCCTTCAATGTTTGCCTTAGCAAAACACCATCCAACACAACTGACTTTCAAATAAATAAATAAATAAATAAATAAATAAATAAATAAATAAATAAATAAAACCCCTTCTGGTACTTCATTTAAAAAATAAAAAAGGGGGAAATGCTACGTACACTCTTCTACTCCAGTCACATCCAAAATATCGGGGGTAAAATCCTGATTAAGGATAAGAGGCAATAAGAATCCAAAAGGAGTTCTATGCCTCTTGGATTTCAGACAGTCTCTGGTATCCCCTAACTCAGATGTGTTCCAGATTAGTCTTTCCAATCGTCAACACGGCCTCATATTTAGGCATAAAGGTACCCCAAGAAGTGATTCATTAATGGTTAAGATTGGGCAATATTTCCTGATCAACACAATGTTTCTAACCTATCCTGGTTTATTACCAAGCTTCCCATAACTTGTAATTTCTCTCTAGGAAACTGCCTTGCTAGAGCTAACAAGGGTCAGACATATTCCTTAGGGCAATAATAGTTTACGATAGCTAGAAATGTTATATATACTAGAGAGTGATGAAGGGCTTCCCTCACTTAAAGACAATAGCTAGGAGTGTCAGGTCAGACCCTCCTAGTCATTGCCTCCAGCAGAATCAGAGAATTAGTGTAGGAATACCAAAATGCCTCAACAGGGAGGGTTCTACTCCTCTTCACACCTGAGGACCAAATCCCACTGACCTTGATGTGCTGGTCACTTGCCTACATGACCTCAGTCTTGCTGTCACCCCTGCCTGCCTACGTGACTCTTGAAATTTGCCCTGCTTGCTGTATGCTACTTAAGCCTGCTTTTCACTTTATATACTAGGACTGGGACTCGCAAAAGGACTTGCAGAGGGACTCGCGCTGCACTTGCACTGGCACTCAGACTAAGACTAGAACTTAGATGGGCTAGGACTCAGATTCAGGCAATCCGCAGTCCCCTCGGGTCCAGAGCACTTGGGCCCAGGGGATGCAGCACCAGTTCAGAGGAGATAGCTGCTGCTTTAGACCCAGTATGTTTCAGATAGCCTCAGATGTACCTCAACTATTGAGCTGCCAGATTTACCATCTCTCTTTTGCAATGACTGTAAAAGTCTGATGCCATTTCTAAGAAATACACTTAGAGCCTATACTTCATGTGTCATCTCTGCCATCATTTCTTCGCCTATGCCTTATTGACCTGAGTAGGACCCCGTCTCTCCCGCGGGTTGAGGGAGGCCCAGATTGGCCGGCCCATAGCCAAGTTTCCACTTCAGGAGCCCACATTTTTTCAGCCATTCATTACAAATTTCAAGTCCTAGCAATGGGGGAAAAAAGGCTAGTGTGAAAAAAAACTAATAAAATTCAAATGGTGTAGATTTAAGAAGTGAAATACAGACTTCATGAAAGAATCTTAACACACTATTTGAGCTTTTACACTATCAAATTGATGGAGGGGAAAGATAAGTAATTTTTGTGTCTAACCATATTATGTGCCTAATAATTTCCATCTAGCATTTACACTTTGGGACACTGTAGTCAGACAAAGTTGCCTTTTAATATTTAATGTCAGCTCTAGTAGAATAGACTTAATTACTTAATTAGTTATAATTTGATTTTTCATTTATAAAATGGCCATGGAAGCTGTAGAGTACATGCACAGATCTGTAGTGCAAAGCATTCACTTGGCTGTGTAACATGCACAAATGATGACAGTTAGGAATTCCAGGCTATGCAGATCCTTAAAGGGACAGAGAAGGAATATATCAGTCTGCATTTAAACCAATCAGAGCAGAAAGTGGAAGAACCAACACAGCAGGTAAGGTGAGAATGTGGTTACTTATAATACGTGCTCGTGTATGTACATGCACATATGTATATGTACATGTAATGGTTAATCATAGTATATATTACATATATTGTATATATAATATGTTGAAGTTGTACCAATGAAATTAAATACACATGTACATTTAATAGCTCTAAATCACATATACTGTATGCTACAAGAATATAACTTTGAATTTCTATCATATAAAAATGCATACCAACTTAAAATATGAAACTTCTTGCTTTCTTATTCAAAAAGAAATACATTCATAAACAAAGAGCTCATTAAGACTCAGAAGATTTATAATTGTTGCTTTATACCTTGTGCTCATTTTAGGATGGCTCAATAACATGGCAGGTTGCAAGCCATGTGACCATGGTACATCCTGCAGAAGTCACAAGCAGAGATAAAGGAGAGGCACATGGTTGCTGTTTTAAAACATTTGTTTTTCTATAGACATATTTATATATTTTAAATGAGACTTCCATTCAAGTTACATACACACACACATACTTATATACACACACACATATACATACCACAAATAAGAGCTGAATCAAATATAGTTACATATATGTCATAAGTTATAGATTATGTGCAATATGTCACATGTCATATGTCACACATTATGTCTTCTATATTATACATTTTATGTTATACATTATATATTATATATTAATTATATATCATGTGACATATTGTATATCATATATCATACACCACACATCACATATCCTACGTCATATATAACATATCACATATCATATATATTATGTCATGTGTTATGTATCTTGTTATGTGTTATGTGTCATATGGTATTTGTTATGTATTTTATAGTATATAGTGTATAGTATATAGTATATACACTTTATATTATACAGTGTATAGTATATCTGCTTATATACTCTGTAATATCCACTTATAAGTGACTATATACCATGAATGTATTTCTGAGTTTGGGTTACTCCACTCAGGATGATATTTTCTAGTTCCATAAATATATTTATAAGTTCTTATTTATATATGTTTGAAGCCAAATATTGGTTCAGTTAATATACATTTTAAACTATACCCAATGAACAAATTATAAATCCTTAGATAAGAGTTTACAGCATAATCTTAAAGTTTTTTTTTTTTTGAGAGCCACATGCAAAGAAATCAGAGATAAAAGATTTTTTAGTTAATTTATTTATTCACTTTGCATCCTGATCTCAGCCTTCCCTATCCTTCCTCTCCACCCAGTCCCACACTTACAAATCCCTCCCTGCTGAGGACCAGCCTCAGTCATTTCGGGAATTCTCAAGAATGGGAGGATTATAAAATCAGAATTGTGGGCAAAAGCGCAGGTACAAGCTGACAGGTGACTCATTGCTGATCTGAAGCTGTGCTTAGAGACAGCTTGCAGTCTCTCTCTCTCTCTCTCTCTCTCTCTCTCTCTCTCTCTCTCTCTCTCTCTCTCTGTTGTTCACCTCACTCTTTTATTAGTTACATACTCTCTTGTTACACGATAATACACTATCAAGTACCTTTTCATTATTTTCCTCAACCCCATTATTTTTCCTGAAAACCCCATGTAACTATGTCATCAGAAAATGTGATGCAACCGGGCAGTGGTGGCACACACCTTTAATCCCAGCACTGGGGCGGAAGAGGCAGGAGGATTTCTGAGTTCAAGGCCAGCCTGGTCTACAGAGTGAGTTCCAGGACAGCCAGAGATACACAGAGAAACCTTGTCTTATACCCCCCCCCAAAAAAAAAGAAAAAAGAAAAGAAGAGAAGAAAACATAACACACACACACAAAGTCACAATTCAGTGTCTGCTAAAGCAACTTATGCATTAACACTTATTTCTCAGAAAAACCTCTATACCACAGGGCATCGAGGCATACACTTGCAGTTACAGCATTAGCATGAGACCACATAGGTGATAAACTGGATGGGAAAATGATACTATTCTTACTTGTCTTAAATTTGTAACATCTCTTTACTAAGCTCATCTATTTGTACAATGCTTTTCAAACTCTTTTTCATTTGCAATATTAACTCCCCTTGCAGCTCCCCCGAGAGGTTCTTCATAAGCCTGGATTCTATCTCTTAGAGCTTGTACCCTAGTTTCCTTTGGCAGGCAATGTCATGGGCTCAAATCAGTATGAGTATGTTCCAATCACTCCAGGAAGATCAGTTCATTAATGCAGTGGCCTCCTCAAAGGGTCCAAGCTCTTCTACCTAGCCTTTATCTTTTTTATTATACATATATCTTCCAATTATCCTCAATAACATTTCTAAATCAAACTTTCTATTATTAGAAATCTCCTCTCATAGAGGCTCTCATCATTGCCCACTAATCCAACACCCAGCTATTTTTTCTTCTATCTTATCCTTTGCATTTCTATAAACATCCCTGTCTTTAGTGACTCAGGTCCAGTGTTCCCTTTCTTTGGGGCTTCAATTCTCTTAACTACTAAAACTTAAAGTTTCTCAAAAACATTTCCTGCTTCAAATATTTCTTGATACAACATAATCATCATGAGTTGGCTAAAATTTCCAGGAGAACAATTAAGTCAGCTTCCATATCCAGAATATCTTGACCCTATATGCCTGGGTTGACTGCTTGAATGGGTCAAACCCTTTATAGGGTCAAAGGGTTTGTTCCCATAGATATCAAAGCCATTTCCTTCTCTAGTAATGTTCTCAATTCCTTTTCCAGAAAATTTTACTAAGGTTGTATTTGAGGACAATATAATGTAAAAAGGCAAATCAGACAAGGAGACAAGGAAAAGAAGGCCAAAGATGCACTCTTCAGTTTGACAGTGCTCTAGAAACTGAAAGAGTCATGGAGCCAAATTTTCAACCACTTCTCACTTGACACCTCCCCCAATACTCCCTCCCCTTCTCCTCCCCTTTGATTCCAACTCTACCCTTGGAAATCCAGTCACAGCACAACTGAACATAGACTCTCCTACTGCGGCCCAACCAGGCAGTACAGGTAGGGGAAAGGGATCCAGTGGCAGACAACAGAGTCAGAGACAGCCCTGCTTCCAATTGTTAGGGAACCCACATGAAGATGAAGCTGTGCATCTACTACAAATACGTAGGGAACTTAGATCCAGTCCCTGGATGTTTTTGGTTGGTGGTTCAGTATCTGCAAGCCCCATGGGCCCAAGTTATTTGACTCTGTAGGTTTTATTGACCCCTTGAGATCACTCAGTCCTATAGCTCACTCTTCCATAAGACTCCCCAAGTACAAACTGATGTTTGGCTGTGGTTCTCTGATTCCGTTTCCGTCCTCTACTGGATGAAGCCTCTCAGGACACACTTATGCTAGGCTCTTCTGTGCAGGCACAGAAGAGTATCATTAATAGCGTCCGAGATTGGTCTCAAGTTGGGCATTCTCTCAATCTCATTAGTCGACGATTCCCTCAATCTCTGCTTCATCTTTATCCCTGCACACCTTGTAGGAAGGAAAAATTTTAGGTTGAAGGTTTTGTGGGTGGGTTGATGTTTCCCTACCCTGACTTAAGATGACCACTTCATTCTCCATATCCCCCCTGGTAGAAGTTTCAGCTAGGGTTACACACATAGATTTCTGGGAACCTCCCTTGTCCTGCATATCCAGCTATTCCCAGAAATGCTCCCCATTGATTGCTGGTCTCAGTACCAGTCCTCTCTCACACGTGATCCCCATCTGTGTTACTCTCCTCACCCCTTCTGTCACCCAGTTCCGGCCTCCTTCCACCTCTAAAGGACTATTTTGTTTCCCCTTCTGAGTGAGCTTCATGAATCCTCACTTGAGCCTTCCTTATGACTTAGTTTCTTGGGGTCTGTGGATTGGTTATGCTAACATATGTTTGACTAACATTCATTTATTTTATTTTTTATTAGATATTTTCTTTATTTACATGTCATATGATTTCTTCTTTCCCAGTTCCCCTCCAAAAAGCAAACAAACAAACAAAAACAACAAGAACAAACCCCTGTTGCCTCCCCGCTCCCCATGCTTGCCACCCCACCCTCTCCCACTTATTGGCACTGGCATTTCCCTACACTGGGGCACAGAATCTTCACAGGGACAAGGGCCTCTCCTCCCATTGATGATTGACTTTGCAATCCTCTACTATACACATGCTGCCAGAACAATCAGACCCACCATGTGCAGTCCTTGGTTGGTGGTTGAGACCCTGGGAGCTCTGAGGGTACTAATTAGTTCATACTGTTGTTCATCCTAAGGGGCTGCAAACCCTTCAGCTCCTTTGGTCCTTTCTCTACCTCCTTCGTTGGGGACCCTGTACTCAGTTCAATGGATGGCTGTGAGCCTCTACATCTGTATTAGTCAGGTACTGTCAGAGCCTCTCAGGAGATAGCTATATTAGGCTGGCTTGTCCTTCCTTCAGTCTCTGCTCCATAGTTAGTCTCTGCAACTCCTTCCCTGGGTATTTTGTTCCCCCTTTTAAGAAGGAATGAAATGTCCACATTTTGGTCTTCCTTCTTCTTGAGTTTCTTGTGGTTTGTGGGTTGTTCTTCCTATATTCCGAACTTCTGGGATTATAACCATTTATCAGAGAGTGCATACCATGCGTGTTCTTTTGTGATTGGGTTACTTCACTCAGGATGATATTCTCTAGATCCATCCATTTCCCTTAGAATTTCATAAATTCATGGTTTTAATAGCTAAGTAGTACTTCATTGTGTAGATGTACCACATTTTCTGTATCCAATCCTCTGTTGAGGGACATCTGGGTTATTTCCAGTTTCTGGCTATTATAAATAAGGCTGCTATGAACATAGTGAAGCATGTGTCCTTATTACATGTTGGAGCATCTTCTGGGTATATGCCCAGGAGTGGTATAGTTGTGTCCTCCGGTAGAACTATGCCCAATTTCCAGAGAAACCACCAAACTGATTTCCAGAGTGGTTGTACCAGACTGCAATCCCACCAGCAATGAAGTAGTGTTCCTCTTTCTCCACAACCTCTCCAGCATCTGCTGTCACCTGAGTTTTTTATCCTAACATTCATTTATAAGTGAGTACACACCATGTGTGTCTTACTGGGTTTGGGTTATCTCACTCAGGATGAGATTTTCTATTTCAATCCATTTGCCTGAAAATTTCATAATGTCTTCTTTTCTAATAGCTGAATAGCATTCTATTGTGTAGATGTTCCACATTTTCTTTATCCATTTTTCAGGTGAGGGACATCTAGGTGGCTTCCAGTTTCTGGCTATTACAAATACAGTTATTATGAACATATTGAAGCAATTTTCCTTGTGGTCTAGTGGGGCATCTTTCAGGTATATGCCCAGGAGTGTTACAGCTTCGTCTTGGGATAAAACTACTTCCAATTTTCTGAGAAAGCGTCAAATTGGTTTTCAATGTGGTTGTACCAGTATATACTCCCACCAGCAATGGAGGAGTGTTCTCCTTGCTCCACATTCTCACCAACATGTGCTTTGACTTGAGTTTTTAAACTTGTCCAGGTGGAATCTCAGAGTAATTTTGGTTTGCATTTCAATGAAGACTAAGTACATTGAACATTTCTTTAAGTGTTTCTCAGCCAGTAGAAATTCCTCTGTTGAGAATCTGTTTAGCTCTATACCACATTTTTAATTGGATTGCTTGGTTTATTGATGTGTAATTTTTGAGTTCTTTATATACTTTGTATAGTAGCTGTCTGTCAGATGTGGGGTTGGTAAAGATCTTTTCCCAATCTGCAGGCTGCTGTTTTATCATAATGATCTAATGTTGGTGTGCTTAGCCTTGCAAAAGCTATTCAGTTTTATGAGGTCCTATTTATTCATTGTTGATCTTAGTTCCTGAGCTACTGGTGTTCTATTCAGGAATTTGTCTCCTGTATCAATATGTTCAAAGTAGTTCCCCATTATCTACTCTATTAGATTTACTATGTTTGGTTTTATCTAGAGGCTTTTTATCTACTTGGACTTGAGTTTTGTGCAGGGTGATAATGATCATTTTAGTTCCATTCATCTACATGCAGACATGCAGTTAGACCATCACCATTTATTGAAGATGATTTCTCTTTTCCAGTTTATGATTTTGGCTTCCTTGTCAAAAAATCAAGTGTCCATAGGTGTATGTGTTTATTTCTGAATTCTGTTCACCAACCTGTCATTTTTTTGTCTGATTTTTTTGCGTTTTTTTTTTAAATTACTTTATATTGTAACTTGAAAGCAGGCATGGTGATACCTCTAGAAGTTCTTTTTAATCATTAATTTATTTGTTTACTCAATTTACATCCCAATATCAGTCCCCTCCTCTTCTCATAGTCCCCTCTCACATGGCTCCTCCTTCCATTCCCTCCTCCCCTTCTCATGTTAAAAGTCTTAGAGTGAGCAGGGAACACAACAAAGGCAGCTAACAACAACCCCAAAGCCAACATCAAATTAAATGGAGAGAAACAAAAAGCAATTATACTAAAATCATGGACAAGACAAGACTGCCCACTCTCTCCCTATCTCTTCAATGTTGCACTTGAAGTCTTAGCTAGAGCATTAAGACAACCTAAAGGAGACCAAGGGGATACAATTTGGAAAGGAAGAAGTCAAAGTATTGGTATTAACAGAGAATTCCTACAGCTGATAAACACCTTCAGCAAAGTGGTCAGATACAAAATTAACTCAAAAAAATATAATTAGTATGTCTCTATACAAATGGCTGAGAAAGAAGTCAGGGAGACAACACTCTGCAGGTCTTTTTCAGCCATATGAGTTCTCTGGTAGATTTGGGGGGGGTCACCTGTGTATACTATCATATTATCTGTGAACAGTGATACTTTGATTTCTTACTTTCCAATTTTCATCAATTTGATTTTCTTTAGTTGGTTTTATTGCTCTATCTAGAACTTCAGGTATGTTGAATAGATAGGGAGAAAAAAGACAGCCTTGTCCCTTATTTTAGTGCAATTGCTTTAAATGTCTCTCCAATTAATTTGATATTGATTATTGGCTTGTGTATATTGTCTTTTTGTGTTTAGGTATGCAGCTTGTATCCTTGATCTCTTAAAGACTTTAACATGCAGAGGTGTTGGATTTGGTCAGAGATTAGTCAGCATCTAATAAGATGATTATGTGGTTTTTTTTTCTTTCAGTTTGTTTGTATGGTGGATTATGTTGATAGATTTTCATATATTGAACCATCACTGCGTCTCTGGTATGTGTTCTTAGATTTGGTTTGAGAGTATTTTATTGAGGAGTTTTGCATCAATGTCCACAAGGGAAATTGGTCTGATATTCTTTTCTTTGTTGAGTTTTACTTTCTTTTTACAGTTTATATATCCGTGTTATTGGGCCTCATAGAATGAATTTTGGAGTGTTGCCTCTGTTTCTATTTTGTGGAATAGTTAAAGAAGTATTTGTATTACTCTTCTTTGAAAGTCTGGTAGAGTTCTGCACTAAAATCATCTGACCCTGGGCTTTTCCTAGTTGGAAGACTTTTAATGACAGCTCCTATGTTCTGAGGGGTTATAGGATTAAATGGATAGTTTATCTGATCTTGATTTAACTTTGGTACGTGATGTCTGTTTAGAAACATTATCCATTTTGTTTATTTTTCCCAATTTTGGAGTACAGGCTTTTGAAGTAATTTTTAATTTCCTCAGTGTCTTGGGTTATGTCTTCGTCTTCATTTCTGAATTTGTTAATTTGAATACTGTATTTCTGCCTTTTAGTCAGTTTGGCTAAAGGTAAGTCTATCCTACTGATTTCTTCAAAGAACAAAGTCTTGGTTTTGTTGATTCTTTGAATTGTTCTCTTTGGTTGAATTTATTGACTTCAACCCTCAGTTTGACTATTTCCTGCCATCGACTGCACTTGGGCATGTTTGTTTCTTTTTGTTCTAGAGCTTTCAGGTGTACTTTTGAAATGCTAGTATGAGAATTCTTTAATTTCTTTATGAAGGCACCGAGTTCTATGAACTTTTTTCTTAGCACTTCTTTCTGTATGTCTCATAAATTTGCATATGCTGTACCTTCATTTTCACTAAATTTATCAGTCTTTAATAACTTTCTTTCTTTCTTTTTTCTTTCTTTCTCTCTTTCCTTTGTTCTTTCTTTATATATTTATTTCTTCCCTGACTAAGTGGCCATTGAGTAGAGAGTTGTTTAGTTTCCATGAGATTGTAGGCTTTTTGCTGTTTCTGCTGTTGTCAAGGTCCAGCTTTAATACATGGTGGTCTGATAAGATATATGCCATTATTTCAATTCTCCTGTATCTGTTGAGGCAGTAGAATGATGGATCTTATTAACCTGCATCTGTTTACTGGGTAACTGAGTACATTGATATTCAAAGGTGAACAATGATTGTTAATTCCTATTATTTTGATGTTGGTGATGTTATTGTATGTGCATGTGGGTTTATATTTTGTGTGTATATTTGGGCATACTTCCTTATTTTGTTTTTGCTTGTGTAGAATTGTTTCTGTCCTGTGTTTTTGTATAGTTAACCTCCTTTGATTTGAAATTTCCTTCACGTGTTTTCTGTAGGGCTGAATTTGGTGATAGATACTGTTTTACTTGGTTTTGTCTTGGAATAACTTGATTTCTCTATGTATAGTTATTGAGAGTTTTGCTGGGAATAGTAGTCTAGGATGGCCTTTGTGGTTTCTTAGAGGCTAAAAGATATCTATCCAGGCCCTTCTAGCCTTTAGAATTTCTATTGACAAATCAGGTGTAATTCTGATAGGTCTGCCTTTGTATCCTACTTGGCCTTTTTTCCTTGAAGCTTTTAATATTCTTTCTTTGTTCTGAAGTATGTTTTGATTATTATGTAGCTGGAAATTTTTCTTTTCTAGTATAATCTAACTCATAGTCTGTAAACTTCTTGTGTATTTATAGGCATCTATTTCTTTAGGCTGGTAAACTTTCTTCAATGATTTTATTGGAAATATTTTCTGGTCCTTGGAGCTGGGACTTTGAACCTTTCACTATTCCTATTATACTTAGGTTTGTATTTTCATTGTATCTTAAATTTCCTGGATGTTTTGCATGAGGAATTTTTTTAGATTTAACATTTTTTCTAAGTCTGAGATTCTCTCTTCCATTCCAAGATTCCATTCCATTCTCTCTTGTATTCTGCTGGTTGTTGCTGTTCTTTTTACTAGGTTTTCCATCTCCAAAATTCCCTCGTATTATGTTTTCTTTATTGCTTCTATTTCCAATTTCATGTCTTGAACTGTTTTATCCATTGAATTCACCTGTATTATTGCATTTTCCTGTATTTCTTTAAAGGATTTATTCATTTTCTCTTTAAAGGTTTCTACCTGTTTGGTTGTATTTTCCTGAATTTCTTTGAGGGTTTTATTTATTTACTTTTAAAAGGCATCTATCATCTTTTAAAGGTTGGATTTAAGATTATTTTCTTGTATTTCAATTGAGTTAGGCTATCCAGGGCTTGCTGTATTGGGGTAGCTTTGGTATGAAGTTGTCATATTGGACTGACACTTGTTAGCTTAACAAGTGATCTTAAGCTGGTCTTAAGTCTTCTGGGTGTTCTTGGGTGTAGCAGGTATTGGGAAGGTGGGCCTAATCTGAATGTTCCCAGTATATCAAGCCTCTGGTGGGTAGCCATGAGCTGGACAATGTAATTCAGGGTGCAGTGCATGTCTCAGAGCAGCTGAGTGTGGTGGGGAGTGATTCAGAGCTGTGGGAAGGTCTAACCTGGATGTTTTGGGTATTGCAACTTTGGTGATAGTGCTCAGGCAATGAAGCTCTGAAAGACATGAAGCAGTTCAGGGCATATCTGACTGCCCAGAAAGATTCTGTGGGCATAGGAATTTGGGCAGAGGAGGGCATTGACAAAGGGATGTAACCTGAATGTTACTTGTGCATAGGGCCTGGTAGAGACAAGAGATAAAAGACTTACAAAAAAGTGCAGTGGAAGTAGAGCCTTAGAGATAGGAGACTTTGGGAGTGTAGAACAGAACAAGCTTAGACATCTGGGAATCATTTGTCCATGGCAGTGTGAAGTTGCAAGTAAGATGCGCCAACTTTTAATAAAATCTGAGTCCATGAAGGAAGAGAGAGATTGTGTGCTTAGCTTACTGAAGGCCAGATGCAGGAGGGTGAGGGGAGGTATCAGAATCTAGCTAGAATTTGGCATCAAATTCACAGACAATGATCTGCACGTACTTCAGGAATGGATTGGAGAACAGCTGCTTGCTGCAGCAGAAAATCTGTTTGCACTGCGGTCCCTGGCCTTACCTGGCCCTGACCTGTTGCAACTTACAGAAACGATGTTTAAGGAATGTAGGAAGAGAAAACAGGCAGAAAGAAGCAGGGCTTAGGGAAAAGAGAAATAAGAAATAGGAAATCTTTTTCCATTTCACCAATTGCTCATAGTATTTGTCAAGTTCCCAAGTGATATCAGAAGTTTTATTGTAAAGGTGAATAAATTTAAGGCCCTTCTGTTGGTTTTCAGGCTGGAGGTTTTTAAAGAGGAATCTAAAGTGGGAATAAGAGGATATGGAAGACACCATTCCCATGGATAAGAAGGAAAATGTCACTGCAGCCTGCAGCTATGGGTGTACCTGGACTCAGGAGCTCCAAACTAGGACCAAGCTGTTCAGCGGGTCATCCCCACACTCAACAGGGATCAGAGGCCTATACTGGGTGAGCCAGAGGAGACTTAGCACCGGGTACCAGGGCTTATGTAGAGGCAAGAATGCAAGGAAGAAAACAGAGCTACAGTATTAGGGTCTCATCCACAGGAAGGAGTTTAGGAACAGAGTTGCAAAAGCTGGGTGGGCCTAGAGGCACTGTGGAATGTATAAGCAACTCCAAAGTACAGGTGGTAGAAGAGGGAAAGAAGGGTCCCATAGCCAGTCGGGCCTAAGAATATTGGAATGGTATCAGGTGAAGAGGGCCCACCTTGGCCTTAAAGGCCCTGGCTGGGAGTACCTCTGCCTCCAAGAAGATCAGAGGAGTGCTGGACATTCAAAGGTCACTTCCTGGGACTTAGGGAAATGTTTACACAAACAGAAAGGGAAACTTACATAATTGTCTGTGGTAGATGGGGTGCTGAGCAATCAGTGAACTGGAAAGTAGATTTGTTGCAGGTTGGCGATGGACAGGAAATAGGGTTCCAGAGTGACTTAGTCCCACAGGAAGGGGTACAAGACCTAATGAGTCTCTGTACCAATGTCATGAAATATAGTGGGGTTATGGGGTACCTGCCTGGCCCTGAGTAATTATGTCATGCAACAGATCTTATATAAAGAAGGTATATTGAGGGAAGGGAGAGGAGTGAGGATCTGGGAAAGGATAGAGGCAGAGGAGTGAGCCTACAGGCAGAAGGAGAAACTGCAAGGGAAGGAGTGAAGGCTTGGGAAATGGTAAAGGCAGACAGATGTGGGCAGAGCCATGAGGACAGAGAAGAAGGGAACAGAGAAGGACAGAAATGGGAAGAGAGGGGCCACTGGAAACACAGAGAGAGCGAGCTGGGGTGGTGAGCAGCCCTTCTATACACAGACAGTACATGGTGCCCTTGTCCCCAGAGGCAAGTGATTGGCAGAAGGTGTTGCTAGATCCCTAGGAAAAACCTTTAAGCTTCAAGGGGAAACTGTAATCAGGATATAATATAGGAAAACCTATTTTCAATAAAATAAAATAATTTAAAATATTTTTTAAGGTCACAGAAAACACACATACCATGGATGATTATAAAGTGTTTCTGCAGCAACCCTCAGTCAGAACATCAACTCGGCCAGCATCCCAGAAAGCCTTCCTCTCCACCCTTACTAACTGAGCATTCCTTCTTCTTCGGCAAAGCATCCTTTTTCCCTACCGTGGAAACAGGGTTAATGAGTTTTATTTTTGAGAAGTTTTAAGTTTACAGAAACGAAATGATTGTGATGTCTAGAGTGCCCTTTCTTGCACTCCATCTCCATGACTGACCCTAGTGGATGGGCTTTGCTGGTCAGCCAGCATGGTCTCCTGCCCTTTGTAGTCCCTCCGAGTGCATTAACAGATGCACAGCATTAAATGTTTCTATGTTATTACTCCAGCAAGAAGCCTTCCAGGCTGTTCGTCCTACCAGCCATGTATTGACGACTTCACATGTTATTGGAGTTAACAACCATTGTTTCTCAAAGTCCCTTTATATGAAGTATACTAATGTATCAAAACAGCGATACATTGATTCCATCATACTAGTCATACACATGAGCTGTAAAATGGCAGTCTTCTTAATTTAGAGAAAAAAAATGGTTAAAGTCTTAGTTCTTGGCCTTCATATAATAATTTATCAAACTAATGACTTTGCTTGAGGTCTGCCCAAAACATAATCCATACTGAAAGCTCATTGATTTAAGTGTACCTTGTGTTTCAATTCATCACATTTTTTATTGCTAGTGAAAATTAAATTGTCTCAATTCTGGCTAGTGAACACATGCTTGTAATGACTCCTGCAATTTGAAATGGTCTTAGTGATTTTTGGTTCCTCCCTTATTATCTCATGTACCAAAATCATTCTACTTTATCTTGTGCTTGTTCTATCCAGTTCAACAACAGAAACAAATATTTATCTAAGAATTATTAGAGATTCTTCATTTTAACTTTACAGAATAGTGTTTAAAGTACATAATTCACTGACTACAACTCTGCCAATTAACAAAGGCTTTACAATGGACTACATCAAACAGTAACTTATGAAGCCAGTCAACATTCCAGAACTGAGGGAGGAGGGACTCACAAGTCCCCAACCCTAACTGAGACGCTACTGATGGACAATGGCTTCTGAAAAAGGAAGGGTCAACTTTTGTTAAGGTGTGACCCCTGGTAGGCAGACCATCCTCCTCCAGCGTATAGCACCAAACCTGTAACTGTATGGACAACATCAAGTTTTGCTTTTTAATATTGTAATAAAATAAAAGCAACTTGGAGAGCAAAAAGTTTATCTGCCTTCCAGATTCTGATCATAGTCCATCCTGCAAACAGCTCTAGGCAGGCATCGGGAGACAGGAACTGAACCAGAGACCATGAAAGAGTGCTGCTTACTGACTTTTACTCTACAGCTTTATCATGCTTTCTTATCTCACCTGGAACCAAATTCCTCCACTGGGCTGTATTCTCTAACATCAATCATTAATCAAGGAAATTCACTACAGGCAATCTGATGGAAGGATTTTTGTTCTCATTTGAGGTTCCTCTTCGCAGATAATTCTACACTGTGTCAAGTTGACGAAAATCTAAACAGGACAGATAGCACAAATTGGATCAGATCTAAGAGTCTGTAAGAGGAGAAGTGAAGGCAAACTTGACCAAAATACGTATGCATGTATAAAATTCTCAAAGAATTAATAAAATTATTGTGAAACTATACTTATTTCTAATTAAAATTTAGTAGTACAACATGTAAAGGTAGCTTTAACAAGACTTGTAATGTAATATATTCTCTTTAATTGGTACTGGCACTAAGAATCCCTAGTAAAAGAACAAAGGCAGCTGGGGAGGTACTTTGATCAGTTAATTGCCTGGCACAAAGACAAGCATTGGGATCTGCATCACAACACCCAGCAGCCACGTTAAGAAAGCAAAGCTGCTGCAGTAAACATCTCTAAGGCCATGGCTAGTGGTCAGAAAATATCAAAAATGAGAAAGTATACTGCACTCACTGGCCAGCAAGTCTATTCTAGTGGATTGGTTCAGCCCCTATACTGAATACACACATAAACACATCTGCATACATTGTGCACAATCATATTGCACAAACACACACAGGGACTTGCATAATTTGTATATTGCGTGTTCATTAGTTTGCTTCAGATCACACTACCTGTAGGAGGACACTCAGGATAGCCATCCCAATATTCTCATTTAGATTAATGAAAGCAGTTACATTTTCCTCATTTCTCCAATTGCTGTTTATTCTGTCTCTCCATCATCACCTTACTGTTACCATTTCTCACAATGTCCCACTTTCCCCCTTATTCATCTTTAAGTCTACAAATGACTATCA
The DNA here is from genome assembly GCF_008632895.1 of Mastomys coucha. Classification (NCBI taxonomy): domain Eukaryota; kingdom Metazoa; phylum Chordata; class Mammalia; order Rodentia; family Muridae; genus Mastomys; species Mastomys coucha. The sequence continues at coordinate 203,203,193 of NW_022196905.1, forward strand.
AAAATGTTCTTCTAACTACTAGTGACAGTTTCTGAACCTCTGTGCATTGGGGTTACATGAAGCTTTTCCTGTAGTAGATTCCATAGAAAGGTCAAGATACTCTTAACTGTGTGCTTGTGCCATATGCCAGCAAATTCCTAATTGTTTCTTCAGCCCACTGAATAGGAGGGAATTCACCCTTGGAATAGTAAATCTAGCCAACTACTTGTGGCTGGGAAGGTCATAGGTCCTAAGGGAGAATCTAGTACTGCCACTTTCCAAAACCATTATAATTCCCAACTGTGTTATAAACACCTATCTCTAAACCCACAAGTAAGTATAGCCCCACCTCTCATCAAAGAAGTATCTTTTGGCCTGACATGGAAATTAAAGCCAAAACTGTTCAAAATGATTATAGAGTTACCAACTCAACTGATAATACATGTACAATTCAACCCATACAACTGAGGCTCAAGGAAAATGGAAGAAAACATTTTACATTTTGCAAATGTTCAATTTTACAAACATTGAAAATTTCTAAAATCTAGAGGAGCAAGATTCCTCCAAGATAGTGTTTTCTATATATGGTATAAAAGTTATAGCCATGAAGTGTCACCAATATGGTGGCCTAAACATGACCTGGACACCAGCTAACATGTCAACCTGGATGAGAGAAATCTCACAAGATAACCCCTGTCGTTGAAGATTTATAGGCAGCCAATGCCTGCTGAGAGAATCAGCTTTATCCAAAGATGATAGCCAGCCCTAAACATATGTGCATATGCGCAACAGTAAATGAATCCGTCAGGCTGTATTTACACACACACACACACACACACACATCATTAACGAAGAGGTCACAGATTTGAGAAGTAGTGGAAAGAACACAGGACAGACTGGTTGGTTGGTGGGGGGAAGAAAATCATCTAAATACAGTAATAAAATATAAACTTCTCCAGCTTTATTTCCAAATGGAAATAAATTCTCTTTTCACAAGAATGTTTTCAGTTAAGTCCTTATACTGATAAAAATAAACATAGGTGTTATACTTCTATACATCTTAAATAATAGAAAGGCTGGAATATAAATGAGTACAGAGGGCTTGCCTAGCATGTGCTAAGCCCAGGGATCAATCCTGAGTATCACCCCCTTCCCCCCAAAAAAAGAAAGAAAGGAATAAGAAAATAAAAATAAAACAAACACAAACAAACACATGCATACAGACCAAAAAGAAAATATTTTTAGTTCCTATTCATTAATAGTGCTCCTTTTATGAAACCAGTGACTAGTTTAACTGGCTATAAAGCTTGTGCTTCCATTGACTGCATTTGACACTATAATCTCCTTTCATAAATCAATGCTGTTGAGAGTATTATTACAATTTTATTTTGTTTCCTTATGAATTACTTATTTTACTGAGATGCACATAGGATGGGTTTTGAGTTTTCTTTGCATTCTGGTCATTTTGCTGGAACAAGGTTTGGCATTAGTGTTCTGTTTAATCCTGAATGATATCAGAATTCCTTCCTTTTCAGGAACAACCTTATAGCCTAACAATCATCTGTAGTAGTATTTGTTATTCTGGTAACCTTGCTTTCTTTTTTCTTTGCAGATTAAATTTATCCTTATCTTGGAAGTTGTATGCCTTTATTAAGTCTTTTTGTTTCTTTCCTAAATGCTTACTGTCACTTTCTTTATTTTAAAGTTCTAGTTTGTTTTTTTGTTGTTGTTGTTGTTTTGT
>NW_022196905.1:203205022-203209216 GCF_008632895.1 Mastomys coucha
TTACATTTTTCATTCCTAATTCCATCTTGAACTTCTCTACAGTAATTTGCTCTATTATATTTTGTGACATCTTTAGTAGATTGGTCTGAAGATTGTTTGGAGTTTTCATTTTCTATAAAAAGCTATTTCTCCTCTTTAATATTTTGCTACTGAAGAAACTTTAATTGGTTATGTACTTAATTTATATGCATATGTATGTGATATATATATACACTAATGCATACATACATACATACATACAATTAAAATATGAAATCTTGCTTTCTGAGGTTTCCTAGTTTCATAATCTGCTCTAGACTGTCTCCCTCTCTAGTCCTCAGTGAGCATGTTCTGATCTGGAAACACATACATGGTAGTCTCATTCTGCAATCTCATTGTCCCAGACTCCAGCTGTCCCCATAGAATTTACTGTAACACACAAGTTGTTCTGCAAGTACAGTGGACCTACCCTCTAGCTCCAGCAGTTATTGTAAAATTGGATTATCAAGTGAGACTCTCCAGGGAATGAATACATGTTTTGGGGCTCTCCTCTTTCTTGCTTGTCAGGTGACTAATTATTTCCCTTTGCTTCCTTTACAGTAGATGATCAAAAGGCAGGCAACCACTACTAGTGGAATTCTGCTCCCCACCAACACTGGGAAGATAGCTTGTCACTTAGCTTTATTGCAAATATTCCCACCTGCTCATGTGCTTTACCCTTCTGATATTTTGTGTGTTTTACCATGAGAGTTCAGGAAAGTCCAAAATTCTGCTGCAAGAAATCACTATTACCAGATTCGATGGGGTCTGTTTCTAACATTGTAAATTCATGTTTGTTCTCTGAACTTCCTTGGGTCTGTTTAACTTTACTACATCACAGTGTTTATACAAACGTTAAAGACTGTTTGACAAGGTTTGCACTTGGACTGTTTAGTTAAGATATCAGATTCTGCCTAAGTATGGGAAAGATCCTTTTTATATTCGGCAGAAGTTGTCTTTTGCATTTGTGGATGTAGATTGTGGGTCACCAATGTACATTTATGTTTTATTGTCATACTGCTTTGAAAGGAAAGGATGAAAGTAGAGTAATATATAATAGAATAATATCTCATTGTGGTATTTTGAACTACTATTGACTCATCTACAAACTTAGCCTTTAAGAGGAAATCTTGACAGGCGGTGGTGGCGCACACCTTTAATCCCAGCTCTTGGGATGCAGAAGCAGGAGGATTTCTGAGTTCGAGGCCAGACTGGTCTACAGAGTGAGTTCCAGGAGAGTCAAGGCTATTCAGAGAAACCCTGTCTCTAAAACAAAACAAAACAAACAAACAAAAAAAAAACAAAATAAGAGGAAATCTTGCTGCTCTTGAATACTGATGACATTCATTTTACTTTCACATTGATCCACCACATGTTGAAACTGTTATTAAAAGAGTTAAAATATAAGAAAATTTAAAAGGTACACAGGAAAAGTAAAACATAAAATCAGTAAGAGAAAAATAAATCACTAATAAGTCTTTTAAATTATGATTTGTCTAGTAATAGATTGATGATATCATGATAAATCAACAATCTTATTTTGCAGAAACTATTAGTCCCCTGGTGAAAAAAACACAATTGGGTATATCTAACTAATGATTTGTTATAGTACAGTATAGCTTATTAGGTCAGCTGATATATTTAGAGCAACATTTCCTTAAGGCAAAAACAATCCCTATATTTCATTTGTGCTGACCTAGAAAACATCTGGAAACTCTATGTTGTCTAATTTGTGCAAACATCCATAATGCCTTTTATATGCACTCTTCATTACTTTTTGATTTTCATATAATCTGTTTTGGGTTGCTCTTATTTCAATTCATTTGTTTAATATCAAGTGCACAGTGTATATATCCATAAGAGCAATTCTTATATGTTTGTGACTTAGACTAACACTACATTTTTTATAAACATACTAACAAGATCTCTAGGTTAAAAATGCTAATGCTTCTGATATTTGGAGGATTGAGAAGTTTTGAACTGTACTGGCACTTACCTTTATTACAGACCCCATTTGCAAATCTTGCACTTCATCTATTTTTCTGTTATCATTTACTTTTGTCTCCAAAAATTTCCCCTTAGTGCATTTTTAAGGAGATGTTGATTGTAAATCCTTACTCATATATATTGATTCCTTACAAAGCTCTATGTGTTGTACTTTAAGTTATATGTTCTCTTACAGGGAGATGCTTGAAAGCAGCTAATATGTGTCAGAAATAAACAGTGTACAAATATGACAAACTGACAAAATGCAAAAGAACTTCCAATTGTTGAGAAAGCATTCAAACTTAAATACATGATTAAGTCAAATTCTCAACACTACTATGTTATTTGGGATTGTTCAATATTCTTTTATGCTTTACACAGTTGGGACTTACATAGTTAAATTAGATCCTTATTTAGTTATAGTTCTACTTTAATCATAACATGGTTTTCTTTTTTTCCTCTTTTATTAGATATTTTCTTTATTTACATTTCAAATGTTCTCCCCTTTCCTTGTTTCCCCTGAAAAATATCCCTATTCCCTCCCCCCTCCCCCTGCTCACCAACCCACCCTCTCCGGACTCCTGGCCCCGGCATTCCCCTACACTAGGGCATAGAGTCTTCAAAGGACCAAGGGCCTCTCCTCCCATTGATGACTGACTAGGCCTTCCTCTGCTACATCTACAACTGGAGCCATGAGTCCCACCATGTGTACTCTTTGGTTGGTGGTTTAGTCACTGGGAGCTCTGAGGGTATTAATCAGTTCATATTGTTGTTCATCCTAAGGGACTGTAAACCCTTCAGCTCCTTGGGTCCTTTCTCTAGCTCCTTCACTGGGGACCCTGTGCTTAGTCCAATGGATGGCTGTAAGGTGAGGCTGAATAAAACCATGGGATTTGGCAGAAGTAAAGTCTTCCTGTTGCTCTTTTTCTGAACTCTCATTCTGTTAGACTTGCCAGTCATAGATATAGTAAATGTTCAGGACAGCATATCCTCACTTATTATATGTCAGGAAGATCAAAGAAGTACAGGACAAATCAAATTGGAAAAGAGGTGATGATTAGGTAATAGTTACACTTCTGAAAATAGTATTATAATATCAGCATTTAATAAAGCAGTTTGCTATAGATACAGATGGTAATTTTTAATTTTCATTCATTTCTCACAATACAATGTAGTACTACACTTCAGACACTACTGGAGAACCTGCCATTGAACCTTGTTGGCTGTGAGTTAACTGTATAAAACCTACTACTGAGAACTGGTGCCTAGGAGTGACTATCAAAAAGTGACCACTGAGCTCTGTCAACTATGAGTTACTACCACAGAACCTACCAATGAGATAGGATTACATGACATCAAACAGTTCTACCAACTCAAGGCTATAGAATCCTCCTTTAATCTTACAGTGCTCTCAGAAACAAGACTATTACCTGAGGATATGGAGTGCTATTAGGTTTGCATTAATACCTTCTTCCCTTGATCTTCTTACTACTAAGAGAACTAATAAACAAATTTACTGAGTAGACACTGTATATTAAGTAATACATCTTTTTCTTTTTCATCCTTCCTAAAAATGAGCCAGGATGCATGTGAAATTTTTAATATACAGAGAAGAAAAATAAAATCTTTTTTATTGGATATTTTCTTTATTTACACTTCAAATGTTATCCCCTTTCCCAGTTTCCCCACACAGAAACCCCCTATCCCATCCCCCTTCCAGTGTTCCTACTAAGGTGTTTTCCCACCCGCTCACCCACTCCTGCCTCGCTGCCCTCACACTCCCCTACACTGGGGCATTGAGCCTTCACAGGACCAAAGGCCTCTCCACCCATTGATGCCCAACAAGGCCATCCTTTGCAACATATGCGCTGGAGCCATGGGTCCCACCATGTGTACACCTTGGTTGGTGATTTAGTCCTTGGGAGCTATGGAGGGTCTGGTTGGTTGATGGTAAGGTTATAATAGCTTCCAGATGAACGAGGCTACGTTTTTATTAATTGATTTTTTTTTATTTTAGATATTTACTTTATTTGCATGCAAATTTCTCCATTCCCAGTTTCCCCTCCAAAAAACAAAGAGACAAACAAAAACAACAAAACCAAACCCCTGTTGCCTCCCCCTTCCCATGCCTGCCACACCGCCCTCTCCCACTTTCTGGCCCTGGCATTCCCCTACACTGGGGCTCAGAAC
>NW_022196905.1:203212855-203234699 GCF_008632895.1 Mastomys coucha
TTTATGTTGTTATTGAGGAGCACCCTTAATCCATGGTGATCTGATAGGACACAAGGAATTATTTCAGTTTTCTTGTATCTGTTGAGGCCTGATTTGTGACCAATTTTATGGTCAGTTTTGGAAAAGGTACCATGAGGGGCTGAGAAGAAGGTATATCCTTTTGTTTTAGGGTAAAATGTTCTATAGATATCTGTTAAATCCATCTGTTTTATAACTTCCCTTAGTCTCACTGTGTCCTTGTTTAGTTTCTGTTTCCATGATCTGTCCATTGCAGAGAGTGGGGTATTGAAATCTCCCACTACTATTGTGTGCTGTGTAATGTGTGCTTTGAGCTTTAGTAAAGTTTCTTTTATGAATGTTGGTGCCCTTGCATTTGGAGCATAGAGGTTCAGAATTGAGAGTTCATCTTGGTAGATCATACCTTTGATGAATATGAAGTGTCCCTCCTTACCATTTTTGATCATTTTAGGGTGAAAGTAGATTTTATTCGATATTAGAATGGTTACTCCAACTTTTTTCTTGGGGCCATTGGCTTGGAGAATTGTTTTCCAGCCTTTTATTCTGAGGTAGTGTCTATCTTTGTCACTGAGGTGGTTTTCCTGTATGCAGCAAAATGTTGGGTCCTGTTTACGTACCCAATCTACCCAATAGTACCCTAACCCTAGCCCTAACCCTAACCCTAACCCTAACCCTAACCCTAACCCTGATTTTTTTATTTATTTACATTTCAAATGCTTTCCCTCTTCCCAGTGTCCCATCCACAAACTTCCCATGTCACCTGCCTTTATCTTTGGAAAGAGGCCAATTTTGTCTCTTACAAATTTGTTAAATACTGAAGAATACTCACTTTCACTCTCCCTAGTCCAGAACACAAGGGAAATAGCATGCATATCCATCTGTTAAAGTTGACAACTCAAGTTCTCCTTCTTTCTCTGTTTCTGTCTCTGTCTCTTTATCTCTCCCTCTCCGTGTCCTTCTCCCCATCTCATTCTTCCTCTACCTCTCCCCTCTTCTTTTCCTTCTCCCCTCAATCATTCTATCTTATTGTACCTGACATAATATTTCTCTCCCCCAATATACACACCATCTTCCTGGGTGATTTCTAGGTCTGTGTAAACCACCTATCCAAGCTTAGTCTATTCTCTGTTCTTTCCATTACTGAGAACAGCACATTTCTCTTTCTCTAGACATAATCTCTTACCTTCCCATGTAGAATGTTCAATAAATCTTATCTAACAGTACACAGATCCCAGGAACACCTCTATGCCATTCAGCTAATATTTCTGACATGTCACTAACTAAATCTTTATAGTACCTAATGAGCTTTCAACAATACTCTAGTCATTTCTTTCTTTGTTTCTCTGGAATAATGGCTTCACTTTTTCAAATTGCCTTGGCATTACCTATTTTATCCAATGGTTTCCCTTCTTATTTCACAGAGGAAATAGCATCATTACAAATGAATTGCCCCATTGTCCATTATGTCTATGAAGCAGCATGCATTCATATATACTTATTTTAATTTCTCCATTGCTAAGGTATATATTGGGACTAGAGAGAAGCTATAGGATAAAAGTGCTTATTATGTGAGTATGAGAACCTGAATTCAAATCCTTAGAACTTACATAAAAGCTAGGCATAGAAGCATGAGCATTTGTCTTCTCAATGCTCCTGCAAAAAGATGGGAGATAAGAAAAGGCGAAGCCCTGAGGACTCATAGAATAGACACAGTCAGATCACGACAACAATTTCTGTCTCAAATAGTATGGAATGTGAGAGCCAACATCCAAGGCTATGCTCTTCTTACCTACACATGTGTGCTGTGGAATGCATATATATTCATTCACACACATAAAGGCTCCTTAGCAAATGAACACACATAGATATCATTTTAATAAATCCTTTCTAATGCCAACTCATTTGATTATGCAGACAAATGTCCCTTTCTCCTCTCAGCCACTATCTATACCCTCTGTCTGAGGCACTTAGAAACCAAGGACTTCTATCTAGTAGGTTTGGTTGCTTTCTTCTTGGTCCTCATTTGGAACTTCACTATAGTACTGGCCCTCATTTGTTAAGGCACTTCCCATTTTATGCATTTCACCCAGTCCATTTTCCCCTTTCTTAAAGCTCCCTCCTTTCCCTGCTCTGAATCTTAATGAAAGAATATTTATTTGGAATAATAGAGAAGAATCCAAAAGTTTTTCAAAATTCCTATTGCATACCTGCTTTTTTTCACTTATAAAGACATGTATTTATAGGATTACAGATCTACTTAAACTTGGCATTTTTGATAAATTACCATCCTCACAAATGTTATCAATACCAAAGTAAAAGTTTCTTCATCCTTAATGATTAATTTACATACTAGCCACAAAGCAAGATATGTATAAAATTTCACAGAGATTTCATTGAACTGTTGTCAGACATAGACTATTCAGTTTCAATAATACACAGAGGGAAAAAATTAGACATTTTCATGGAGAACATAGGAAAAATAAAATGCCATTATTCTTTAGAAAAGCATGAAATTTTTGTCATTTCCTGAACTTACACTTCTAAGAGCTTAAGTTAAAAACCTGTGAGAAATACCTAGTGTCTGAGTTAGAAAAAAAATGAATACAAAGGATATGGGTACTTCCTTTAAGATACTTGAAAGGGTTTAAAATGTACTCCCTTTTATTTATTTATTTTTTTAGTTTGTTAATTATTTTATTTATTGACATCCCAAATGTTGCCCCCTGTCTGGTCCTTCTTCTCAGAGTGCTTCACCTTATTCTCCTCCCCTTCATCTCTGAGAGGGTGCCCCAAACTTCCCCTGACATGTCTCTTTTCTGGGACATCAAATCTCTATAGGTTTTGGCACATCCTCTCCCACTGAGGCCAGACAAGGCAGTACTCTGCTAAATATGTGCCAGATCCTTGTACCATGCTCTTTAGTTGGCAGCTTAGTCTCTGGGAGCTTCCAGGAGTTCAGATAAATTGATACAGTTCATCTTCCTATGGGGTTGACATCTCCTTCAGCTCCTTCAATCCTTCTCCTAACTCATCCTTTGGGATTCCCAACCTCAGTCCAATGGTTGGCTGTAAGTATTTGCATCTGTCTCAGTCAGGGTCTGGTAGAGACTCTCAGAGGACAGCCATACTGTCCTGTCTGCAACCACAACATAGCATCATTACTAGTGCCAGGGTTCGGTGCCTGCCCAAGTAATGGATCCCAAGTTGGGCTTGTCAGTGATGTCTATGCTCCATTTTTGTCCTTGCATTTCTTTTAGACAGGAACATTTATGGTTCAATTTTTCTTTGGTTTTTCAAGACAGGGTTTCTCTGTATAGCCCTGGCTGTCCTGGAATTCACTCTGTAGACCATGCTGGTGGTGAACTCAGAAATCCACCTGCTTCTGCCTCCCAAGTGCTGGGATTAAAGGCATGTGCCACTGCCCGACTGGCTCAAAATTTTTGAAGGTGAGTTGGTGTCACCATCCCTCCACTGGGAGGCCCGTCTAACTACTGGAGATGGCTTCTTAAGGCTCTATCTCCTCACTGTTGGACATTTCAGCTAAAGTCTTCCCCATAGAGTCCTGGGAATTCTCTCACATTTTAGGTCTCTGGGACTTTCTAGAGGTTCTGTCCATCCCCCAGCCCTGGCAGCTGCATATTTCCATTCATTCTCCTAGCCCTCTGGGCTTCTCTTCTGTCTACCCTCTTACCTGATACTGTTCCCTTTCCCCTCCCCTGTCTCACCCAAGTTCCTCCCTTCCTCTGCCTCCCATGATTATTTTGTTCCCCCTTCAAAGTGGAATTGAAGCATCCTTACTTGGGTCTTAACATCTTATGTAACTTCTTAGGGTCTGTGGGGGTATATCATGGGTGTTCTGTACTTTTTGGCTGATATCCACTTATCACTGAGTACATAATTGAAACATATCTCCTCTGCACACTAAATATTCTGCTCTTATTTCTAAGAGATTCCTTTTATGGACAAAGGTAAAACTCACACTTCAAAGCCCATGGTGTTTCTATTTAAAAAAGATGTTCTCTCTTAAATTGGCATGTAACATTTACGAATTAAATCTGAATTTTACCACATAGAAACATGAGAGAGATTATTTGTTGTTACCTAGTCCTTCTTGAACTTGTACAATTCTAGCCCCTGGGAGCTGGGCTTCCACTAAAACTGGCTGGGCAGAGTGCCTTTGTGCTGTGCTGTTTTGCTTGCAGCCCACACACTGACACAGTGTGTCTGTGTATTAAATCCATGTTTAATAACTCATTCCCAAGACAAACCCATGAGCCAAATCAGCAAAGGAGGAGCACATAATCACGCTGAAAATAGCTTCAGGCAGATTGTTCCTCAGCAAAGCAAGGGCAGCACATCATTGCTAACTTTGTTTTCTATTTGTCAGGAAAAGCAATTACTAAAATTACATAAATATTGGGATAGGAATCATACCTGTTTAAATTATCTGTCATAAGGCCATGTTGCTTTCTGTAGTCACGTAAACCTAGAAATTAGAAACGACCATTGCACTGACCACTTAACACACACACACACCCCTCCATAACTTCTTTGATTAGCTATTGAGGTACTTTCTATATTACATCATTTGCTCCCCTTGTTTTCCCATTCAGGTTTTGTCAATTACATCAGCATTTTTGCCCTGGAAATCTTTTTGCTTCTTCTACAAGGAGTTCCATACAACCTAAGCAGTGCCGTGGGTACTTAGGCATCTGCCTCAAGTATCTCAAACCATAGAACAAGCAAATGAAGATATAGATTCCCTCCAGCATTCATTTTCAAAATGCTAAGCTTTATCTCCCTATTTTTAAACACAGAAAAGTTAGTTCCAAAGTAAAAACCAATATTTTCATTTGTAAAATAGCACTTAACTCCCAGTACTCCTGAATGTATTACTGTCCATAAATAAATATGCTAAGAATTAGTGTGAATTCTCTGATCGAACAGCAATACTACAATCCATAAAAAGTGAACATATCTTTATTTTTAAAAATGGGTGAAAGTAATTCCAATCATAATTTAATGTTGTACTGTGAGCTTTCCTAAATTTTCTAAAATTTACTATTTTTTGAAATAGTAAAATGCTCTTATATATTTATCAGAGACTCTAGTAGCTTATGATTGAATAACATAGAAAAATTATATATCCTGAAAGATCCCTTAAATCACCATGTATGGTAAACATATAGTTCTATCTTTTTGGCAATAATAACAACAACAAAAAAAAACTAACCAACTAAAACTTATCAGGCAATTGGATTTAAATAATCTTTCTTTTTTTCCTTCTTTCAGGAAAAACATTATTATTTATAGAAATAAAATCTCTACCAAACAGTTCCAAAAACCAAGTACCAAGCATTGAAATGCAAGAGTCTAATGGACCACTCCCATTCAAACTGATACAACGGAAGGTAGTTGCCATCATTATCTGCCTTGTTTGCAAATGCATCCATGGTGAGGGTGACAGTCAAAATGCAAAGTCATCATTCTTCAGACTTCTTTTGTTTGTATTGTTAGTAAAGCCACTTTGCTTGTTCATAATTGCTTCGCTTATTTTAAACCATCAGTCTAAAAATATCTATAAAAGTTTTCTACCTCTTATTAAAACTATCCATTATATAGTATCATAAAAAGTATATCATTCGCTAATTAACATGCAGAATTTAAGCTTCTGATAAATATCTAAGAGGTACTAATTCTTATAAGTTGGTCATTGAGAAGCTTCAAATTAAGACACAGTATCAACAATGCAGTATGTTTCAACCCTATTTCCTGTGCTATTCAGAGAAATGTAGAAAAGCCCATTTCTCTTGCAATGCCAGCCAATCACTAGCACTGCCTGAAAATATATTGAACTGGAACAGTAACATTGCCAATTTTTAATCATGTTGTTTTCTGGGCACTGAATATTAAACTCGCTAAAATATACTACCAACTGTTGTAAAGAAAAGTTTCCTTGATGGGGTATGAGACTACCATTATGTGTGGGTATAAGAAGAAATGTTTGTAGATTGTTGTGATTGTTGTTAAGGATCTTGCTGATTTATTAAATTGATAGATATAGATTCATATCTAATAACCATGACTTTGTGAGCACTAAATAATTAGCTATGTTTCTAGTACTAAGCATGGTTCCCCTCTAGTTGATCAGTTCTTAAGTCTAATTGGAGAGCTATAGGTTATATGTGCGTGTGCCACTGAACCCTTAAGGTTATTATATTATGCTAGTTTTGTATGTGGTTCATAGATATAGTCCTGAAAATACATTGTACTGGCTGAACACAATGTGTTTTGGCATATATATGTGTGTGCATATATATACATATATATATATATGCATGTATATATGCATATAAGAACAATTAATAAAAACAGAGGCCATGAATTTGAAGGAGAGTAGAAAAGAGTACATGGGAGGATATGAGAATAAAAGGAAGAGGGAAATGTTGAGATTATATTACAATAAAGTTAAATTAATCTAAATTAAAATAATAATAAAGTATTTCTGTAGCCTAAATTGAACACCATTATCACCCTTTCAATAAATATTAGGTCTCAAAACTAGCTTGAGTATAACAGGGTTTATTACTTTAGGCTTTTTATAGGTTGAAAAGATCCTTCAATTAACAAATTATTGTTAATGCTTCAAGAAAGTCAGTTATAAATTCAATTTATACCTCATCATTTTTACCCTAGAATCTCTGCTGACCTCCAGCACTCAGGAAGTAGGACAGCATGAGAGTACAGAGGCAGGGACAGCCAATGCAGAGAGAAGATGTTCTGAATGTTGCCTCTGGAAACCAAGAATTGTAATATGCAAGTGAACATTTTCTGTTTTCATTTGACATTGCTTGAGAGTAGTCTTGTTTCTTCTGACGGGTGTACCATGGACTGTCACCATTGAAACACTTCACTCCATAGCCTGTCTGCTCCTATGCAGCCTGCCCATTCTTGCACTATTTGCTCATGTACATCATGAAATTGACAAAGGGCTGCAACAGCAAATATTGAGCTGCTTCAGGAAAAGGTCATTTCACTACCTGCTTTATAATGTCACAAAGCCCTCAAGGCACTTTCCCTGTGCTCTTCAGTCTAAACAGCTATTGTATTGTTTTTCTACTGAGAGCAAGCTTTGATGCCTTTGTAATTCTTTTCCTCAATTATACTGAAAGTTGTGAAGAAACATCAACCAATAATGTTTGATTAATGTCCTTATCTTTTGCATAAATAAAAAGGCAAACATCAAATAAGATGGTTAAAATCAAGTTTGGCAGTTTATAAATTCTTACAAATTAAGTTTTGTAACAACTTTTACTATTTTCTCAAAAGAATGATCTGTTATTTGGCTCGATGAACATTAAAAAAGACTACTTTGTAAATACTAGTTTAGTGTAGTTTTTACTCAGAGATCTTTCTGTGTGTGGTAAATTATGGTTAATGAAGAGAACCACAGCTGGTCAAAGTGCAAAGGACAAATATATGTGGAATGTTAAGCCCCAAGTGGGATGTGTGAATCACATTATGTCTGCAGTGGCTTAGGGCTCATCCATTAAGAAAGAGGGGGTCTGAAAGAATTATCAGAGCGTGTCCTTTTTAGAGTTACTATTATTGTGATGAACACCATGACCAAAGAGCAAGTTGAAATAAAAAAGCAAGTTGAAAAGGAAAGAGTTTATTTGGCTTACACTTCCCATATTGCTGTTCATCATGGAAGGAAATCAGGACAGGAAGTCCAGCAGAGCAGGAACCTAGTGGCAGGAGATGTTGCAGAGATCAGAGATGGGGTGCTTCTTAAGGACTTGTTTCTTCCCCTTGCTTGTTCAGCCTGCTTTCTTATAGAACTCAGGTTCACCAGCCTAGGGATGGACCTACCCACAATGGACTTGGCCCTCCTCTATCAATCACTAATTAAGATGACACATTACAAATAGATTTCATGCAGGCATCTTCTTCATTGAGGCTCCTTCCTTTCAGCTAACTCTAGTGTATGTGTCAAGTTGACATAAGACTAGCCAGCATCAAAGCTGTTGTGGAAAGGCTATTATGGAACTCTATTTTCTGGACATGACAAGGACATTGTACACCTAAACCTGTAGGCTTAGATTTTCCAAAACCTACTTAAATTATGGTTCTTTAATGCTTCAACCTCCCTTCTAATCCACCACCTACATAAGGAGGAGGGGGGAAAGGTTACTAGGAAACAGAGAGTCCACAGACATAGTAAGAAGCAGCCAGAATAACCCAGAAGTTCTTTGTAGCTTTTCTCTCTACAAAATTCCAACAAAAAAATAACAACAATGAAAGGAAGGTGAACCAATGCAAGAACATTGTCATCAAGGACCAGCATCAGTGGAACTCAATGAAGACGAAGACAAGCAAGGTGAACCAATGCCAGAGCATTGTTCACTATCTATTGGGTTATACTTACACTCTTTCCAAACATCATGTGTTCTCATAAGCATCCACTCCAGTAAAACTTCCCATGTGTCTGCATCAGCAAAACATCCACTCATATGACAGTTTCCAGGAAAACATTACATGACACAATTGAATCTTCAACAAAACCAGATATTCCCACTTCATATCTCCTTTCAGTTTGAAAAACTGTTGTTTTCTCTAACACTAACAACTTACATACAATAGAAATAATTGTAACAACTATAAAACTAGAACTTCATATCACATTTTAAATAAATGACTTATGTACAATATAGTCAAACAATAATCTAACAAAACAACCTTAAATTTCTATCAATATACAATAATTAAACAAAACAACCTACCATCCTAGATGATAGCAACCATAACACATCAAATGACCAAAACCATTAATCCCATTATTTACCCATTAAGAGACATGGATTATGATCTTCTTATAATTGCTTTCTGCTGAATTAGGGTGAAGAATTCCTGTTTAGGGCCCAAAGGGGAAAAAATTCATTTATAAAAAACCTAGCTGTAGTATTTGTTGCCCAGTCTCTGTGTTTATACAGTCCCTGTGTTGTCTGTCCAGTCTATTTGTTGTCAAGTCTCTGTATTGTCTGTCTAATCTATGTTGTCTAGTTTCTGTGTGAGTAATCATTTGGGATAGTCATTTTGAAGTGGATTTGCATGCATACTTTGGAGAAATCTGTAACTGAGACAATCTATGAGAGTGAATCATCTGGGTGATTTGTTTTGTGAAGTCATGTCTCAGGTGATAAGTTTTCCCTGGTCAGATAGAACTTTTATAAATTTTTTTGGTCACAGATTTTTTTCATTCCCTGTATATACATAATCATAACCATGTCTCCATCTTAAAACTACTGCAGGTTTCCATTCTAATATCGGGAGGTTTATATTATATTGGCTAGCTTAATTTCTCAGTGTTTTCTTTTTTTCTTTCAGTAATCCACTGTCTCCCAGCTGCTGTTGTTTCTTTTTCACCAACATTAAAAAAATTTATGGTAACAAAGCACTATTTAGTCTGTTCTTGGGGTTTTTTACTCTTCATTTTTGTTTAATGAGCATTCTTTTTAAGGTATGATTTGCACTTTCTACAACTGTTTATCCTGTTGGATTGTGTGATATCCCAGTAACATGCTTTATATTATAATACGCAAAGAATTGTTTCATCTTACTGGATACATATGTGGGAGCATTGTCAGTTTTAATGATTAAGTCTGTAATTACACAATTAGCCTTTTCAGAACTTAAAGCAGTTGTCCATTGATGCCTTCCCTTTGTTTTCCAAATTCTGCAAAATGAAAAACATCCACCTCCCAGATATTATTTCTTTTCATATCCACAGGGTTACTACCATCAGATAATGGAGGTTTGTTGTATAGAGAACATGTAAGACATTTATTATTATTATTATTATTATTATTATTATTATTATTATTAATTTGGCTTATTGCCAAGTGATAGTTCTTTTTCTTTAAACCTCTCCATTAATATGATGTTTCTCATGAAATTCTGAGGCTTCTAGCACATTTCCTTTGAGTAGCTGATAAATTTTGTCATTTCCTTGAGCTAATGGACCTTCTAAACCTCTACATGAGCGATCATGAGTAAAATAAAATAGATAGTTTCTACTTCTGATTGCCTATTGCAATTATATAAATAACAAAGTTAATTCTGAGTTATCAGGTACAAATTCAGCAGTCTCTGTGGAAAAAAATACCCTCTTTCTGCATATAAAGAATAAATAATTATATTAAGAGATTCAGGATAATCTAGTAATACCATAAATATTGAATACAATTCTAATTTTTGAACTGAGCTATGTGCACTTTTGATCACCTTGCTTGTTTTGTCTTCCCTCTCCAACATATTTGTAACAGCATAAAATGTTAGTGACTCTGGAATTGGTGTTCTCTTTACAACACATGGAATAATTTAATTAGTTATTTTTATAAACTATATACATTTGTTTTTCAGATATTTGTTATTAATTTTGCCCATGATGTTACTACAAGACAGTCTTCACTGATCACCAAGAATGACACAATCTCAGCATTTTTAAGAGGTACTACAATGAAAACTGGATCTTTTCCTGACAACCAATGGAGTCTTATTCTAACTTTTATAAAATTATTTCTATATATGTCCTCAATTTTTTACTTTATTTAAGGGCCAAGAAAATCCATTTCATAATACTATCTTCCCTTTGCATAATGAGGTTCAGTAGGAGAATGGGTTGAAGGCAAAATGACCAAAATATTATCAAGTTTAGGATCAATTTGATCCACATATCCATCTTGTAGTCATTGTTACCTCTTTTTCTGCTTCAACTTTTAGATATTTTGTACTGTCTAAGTTTGAATCATGTCTGAAACAACTCAACTCATATGTACTTAACCCAATTGTAGCCCTCAGCCAGTTAATATCTCCCACTAACTTTTGAATATCATTTAGAGTTTGTAATTGGTTCCTATGAATCTGTACTTTTTGTGGTTGTGGTTGAACTTTTGTTGACTGATTTTATAACCCAAATAACCAAGTGAATCTGCTTCTTATATTTTTCTGAGCAATCTTTAACACCCAGCATGGCAGAATTCTTTGTGTTTCCTTATATATATTCTCAAAAACATCTTTGTCAGAATCAGCCAACAAAATGTCATCCACATAATGATAGATGATAGATTGAGGAAATTGCTTACAAATAATTTCTTAAGGTTGTTGCACAAAATATCGACATAAAGTTGGACTATCTAACATTCCCTGTGGAAGTACCTTCCAGTGGTATCTTTTTATTGTATGACTATTGTTCATAGTAGATACTGAGAAAGCAAACTTTTCCCTATCCTGCTCATGCAAGGGTATTCTGAAAAAGCAACCTTTCAAGTCAATTATTATTATAGGCAGTGATCTCAGTCACAAAGAGACTAAAGTCCAGGCTTTAAAGGACCCATTCTTTGAATTTCTCTACTAAATGCTCTTCAATCTGTTATCATTCTCCATTTACCTGATTTATTTCTTTATTACAACAAACACATGGTGAATTCCATGGTCTGGTAGACTCTTCTATATGTTGAGCCTCCAGCTGTTCTTGTACCAGTTGTTCAAGTGCCTGCAGTTTTTCTTTTGTTATGAGCCATTGCTCTTGCCATACAGGCCTGTTTGATAACCATTTTAGGAGCAAGGCTGTTGGTATGTCAATAGTAGCCTCTTCTATAAGTTTGGAAACTCAGTACCTCTGATATCCTGTGTTTCAACAATAGGCACAGCTTGTGATTGTTCATAATCAATGAGATCAATACCTTCCCCCGGAGCATCTACCATATCACTCATAATTTCCTCATTGGCTGTCCCTGGAATTGCAGGGATATTAATTTGAGTAGCCCATTGTTGTAAAAGAACCCTTTCTCATAAAATTATGTGTACATAAGCCACCTAGTGTTTTAACTTCCCTGTTTGCCCTTCTGGTTACACACTGTTAATCCATTGACTACTATGCCTTATTTATGATAATTTACCAATTACTGTAAGTTATGTATAAATCTTCTGAAGTTGACAATCTGAATTCTAAGAATTTTGGGAATGTATACTAATGTCAACTTCTGTACCCACCAAACCTTCTATTTCAAAACCATTTATTTGTCCCATTAATTGGGTCATTGATCATTAATCACTGTTTGCCAGAATGTATGTTTTCCTGTACTCCCAAAAGCCCCCTTTCTTTCTACTGGAGCAGCCTTGTCCTTGTTATGAGGGAACAACAAGTGTGAAGCAATTCTATCCCCTAAATCAATTTGCATCTCCTTTTTCACATATGTCATGATTTAAATTTGGTCCTTGCTATTCCCATCTACTATACCTAGATATACAATAAATCCTTGAAAAGTTAATCCTATCTTCCCAAAGACAATTCCCTGTGTCTCTGAAGGTAACGAACTGTAAATACCAGTGGTTAATTTATAACATTCAAATTTGGAGGGTAATGTAAGTGTAGTCTGTGGCCATATCCAAAGCTGTGCTTCCTTCTATACCATGTATGAGATAAGAAATACTGAGATTTTATTTATTTTTTTTTTACAGCTTGGCACCACCTGGCTGACCAAAAACAGATGGCTAGTATTGTTTGCTATGGGGCCTCAAGCTGACAGGCCCAACTCTTCATTTCCCAATCGCAAGAGGTTACTTTTATATCTCTCTTGAAGTGACAATCTTTAGACAAATGTTTTCACTTTCCACAGTGACTACAATACCTCAAAGCTTTTGTGCTTCACTGCAATCAATACCCACTGGTGCTCTTCTAAGAATACCATATTCTCCAGAGTCAATATACCTGTTATTTTAAGCTCTGAATATTCAATCCTTACAATATTCTTAGAAATGACCAAATTCGCCACAATTAAAGATTTGGACATCTTGATTTCTGAGACTTCTAGTTATACTTTGCCCTATGATATTGGCATTATACTCCTGAGAACCAATACCAGTTATCTCTCTTATGCATTTGTCTATTAAGGATCCTGTGCTTTCAATGGTCTGGCTGCTCTCTTACATTCAGTATTTGTATTTTCAAATGCCAAGATTTCTATCAATGACTGTCTAGTTTCAAGGTCTGATTTGGCTGTATTTACAGCTGAACCCAATCTTTGTAAGATATAGATAAAAGCTTCTGCAAAACCCTGTATGACTTAAGTTAACTAGGTGGATATTTTGCTAAGCTTCTCAACCATATACCAAGCTCTTAAAGCCGCAACATGACACTGTTCAATTACAACAACATCAGATTAGATTTGTTCTTGTAAATCAGATAATGCCCTTCACCAAGTAGCTGGTCTTCAATAATATTTATTCCCTTTGCAAGATTTCATTGTTTTATTTGTGTGGCTTTGTGTCTCCACCATGACAACTATTGTAATTGTAGTTCTGCTTCAGGCACAGTTAACACCATCCCTTCCAATCTTGGGTAATAACTTTATGCTGCAAAGTACACTTATTTAACATTTCCTTAAAAAACAGAGAACACAAGTCAAACAATACAATAGCTATTTTTAAATGCTTTAGATCTAGCTTTTCAGATGTCAAGTCAACTGATTATAAGCATGACCACCAACATTAGCAAGCATATGCTGCACGAATACTGAGAAGCCTAAAAGTCTCCATGCAGCCCCAAGCAAATCCTATGGTGGTGGCCTTGGCTGAACACTAGCCCACTGACTCTGTACCACCTCCTGATCTTACCAGCCCCTGTTCTCACTGTTATGTTCTGGGCACATGGCAGTAAAGTGTGTAGAGCAGGGTGGGGTGGCAGTTTAACTTCCAGATTAGTTTGCTTCCCTCTTTCATTGTGCAGTAAATTCCGAGTCTAATATACCAAGCCTGAACCCTGTTGCTCTCCACCCACTGGCTCTCTTTGCTTTCCAAGCGTTTCTACATCTAGCCTCAAACTTTCTAAGTACACAGCCAACTCTACAATCTTCTCCAACATGAGAGAGTTTTCAGCTTCCCCCCAATAATTTTTAAAATGCTATATATGAAGCAAAACCAGAAATTCTCCTCCAGGAGCAAGGCAAGAGACCACCCAATAGGCAGCAGCTACTATTTTACCAATATCCTTAAATATCCCTAACCCATTAGAATATGCTTTTTCCTCTACTACATTAGAAACTAGAGTTGGGGAAAAGAAATGTTACTAGGTAACAAGTATTGTAGACCTGTTTAGAAATAGTTCTTTGGGGCAATTCCAATCTTTGTAGTCAACAGTCCAGTCCACTTGGCAAACACCAAACACATCAGTAGCAGCAGCTCCATCCAGAAGAAACCACAAGACTTCAACTATCAGGAATTGGCAAGAAGCAGCCACTTCAAGTTGTTAGTGCATTTCTCTCTACAAAGTTACAATAAGCAAAGATCAGAAAAGAAAGCAAGGTAAACCAATGCATGAGCATTGTCAGTGAAGACCAGCATCAGTGAAGCCCAATGAAGACAAGCAAGGTGAACCAATGCCAGAGAATCATCCACTGTATATTGTGTTATACTCTTTCTAGATTTCTATCTATCACAAGTCCTCTCAAGCATCCACCCTAGCAAAATATCACATGCCCTTTCACCAGGCAGCTTCAAAAAACACCGTGTGTCTGTTCTCAGCAAAACATTCTCTCACATATCTGCCTAAGGAAAGCATTCTCTCATAAGACAGTTTCCAGAAAAATATCACAAGACACAATTGAGTCTACAATAAAACCAGAAATTACTTCTTTATAGGCCCACAGGAACTGTGGTTTTTTATATAAGATTTGCACATGATAAGGTCAGTAAACATATTAGGAGAAGTAGGGAACACTCATTAATTTCACCCCTTAGCAACTGATAGCTTCTAGTGGAAGAAGAGTCAATTTTCTCTACAGGTGTGGCAGCTAGTAGGTTGTCTATGCTCCAGTACATGACAGAACATACTAGAAGCACTAAGTGGAATCAACAGGTTGTAAATAAGAAGTCATGAAGTTGGAATGGAAATGTGGATGAGGGGGTCTCTAAGGAGTTAATGTGGTAGGATTAGAGATTGTTTATAGTTAAATGACATTGTATATATACATGAAATTTCTATGCCAATATTGATGTGGAAAAGTAGTACAAGGTCCCACCCTGGAATTAAAAGCTATAGGAAATTGCTATCCTTAAACACATATAAATACAAGCAACATCAAATTTTATAAGCTATATTTATAAATACATATATAATATATAATAATAAAATAATGAGAAACCATGAATTCAAGGATTAGTGTAGGACATGGGAATACTGGATGGAGAAAAAGATAAAACAGAAATAATGTAGCTATAATATTCCTCAATGAAATTCTTTAAAATACAGTTAAATGATTAATTGAATATAAATTAAAAGATTGCAATGTTATAAATTATTATTTTGGAGTTTAAAATTTATTTTCATAAAAATGTATGACTCTGCATTAAAATAGTCAAAGTACTGAACATTTCTCCAAAAGAAACTGCTGGGAACTTTTCTTCTTCCTAGTGTACAAGCTACATCATGACACCATGAGAAAGTTCAAGACAATGTACATCACAATCACAAATCTGGTTGCTTGGGAGAATTTCTATTATTCAGCAAAACTAATAATAAGAGCTCAGTGAAATTTATGCTCCATGTAAAGAGTGGTATTCTACATTTAGTTTTTTTGCTTGTAATTGCCAGTTCTCACCAAGAATGAAAAATCCACAGATAAACAAAATAGACTTTTATGTTTGTACTTAGGTTCTGAGTTTGGAGTGATTTTGTTTATTTGTCTGGTTTAATTTGTTTATGTGTGTGTTTCTTAATTTGTTTGTTAGTTTTGATTTTCACTTTTGGCTTTGTTTTCTATTGTTTTGGCTCAACTATAGAAAAAAAAAAATCTCATGTCCAAGGCAGAAAAACTGGCTGTGTTGTACTGCCAAATCTTCCAGATTTTGTCCCATTTACTGGGCTCAGAACTCTTACTTCTGATCCTAAAGGAATAAGACCTTTGTGCCAAAATAACAGGGAAGCTTGTGAGACGCTTCCCCTATCTGCTATGTCAGACTTGTTTACTTAAGAAATCACAGATCTTCAATGTTTGGCATTCATATCCTGACACCCAAACTCTGAACACCTAAAAAGAAAAACGTGTCTGTACACTGAAACAAATCGAAGAATCAGAAACATTGATGTTATAAAGCAACCTACACTGAACTCTTTTCAAGGGGCTTCATTCTGGAATTAGTATAAAGAGTGCCTGTCCACATTGCCCGATCCAGGAAAATACATAGAAGATTTTGAAAATGTCTTCCAAAGCCCTTTCCACTAATGAGTCCTAGGTAACCAAAAATATTATGAAAAATTTAAAGTTTATTTTCTCTGAAGCAAGAAATGAATATATGCTAGAAACATAGAAGGCATCAACTATTATAACAAAATCATGTCTGCTACAAACACTGAGCTTGTTTCTCTTCAAATATGGATGCAAAAAAACCAAAAACAAATAAATGTTACAGAACCAACTTGAAAGTCTCTCATAGCATCTTTGGAAACTTTCATATAAACTATATCGTATTTGGAAAAAATATCCACTGAGGTGTGGCTAAGGAATCATGTTACTTCCTTGAATTGTACCAGCAATTCCTAGTAAAAAAAAAATTCAGTGTTTTTTTACTCAACCATTTGTGCCAAAAATAAAATTAAGCAAGGATGTTGCAAAATTATAGCATCTGCTCAGCTAGTACTGTTTATGAAGCCCTTCTGTTGATAATGACATAATTTTTGTTTATTTGACCATCAAGCATGAACTCAAATCTAAAAAAAAAATCATACAAATTAAATTTATTGGCTTAGTACTTTTATATTTGAAACAACTATAAACCTTTATTGGCATCTGTCATAACCTCCTACAGGAAGATAGGATTTGAATGAAAACCAGGCTTCTAACCTCTTGGGAAGAGATAGCATACCACATTTATTTGAAAAACACATGAAAATATAATGCTAAGCTATATTGTAATAACCATCCATGCAAATTTATGAGCCATGTGACAGATGGGAATAATAACTTTTCAACCATTATACTTACAAGTATCCAGTTGCCCCATCCTTTCAAACAGTAGCAAATATTACACACTTATATGACAACTACAAAATAGTTATTTAAAACTTGGAGCAAATAAAACTTAATGTTGATGTGTGCCTATTTAAATCAGTGTGTAGTTCTGCCAATTTAATATTCTCCAGAAGGATTTAAAGGAATTCTTACCAGCTGTGCCTCTGCCTGCAGGACCTTGCCTCTCAGGACCTTGCAACTTTGTGGTTCCCCTGATCCCATGATAATATTCTTTATGATCGTCCCTTGGATACTAGCCTAGAAACTAACCTTACATTCTCTGGTCACAGTATTCTATGACTTTGGAAATACTTGCTTGCTTCTATTATGGAAACAATTCAATTCCTTTTTTATAATTTAAAACGTCTCAAAACTCCCTGTCCACATACGTCTGGGAAGATTATTTCTTTCTCTTTAGTTCTGTTTGGTTTACTTTTGATGTCTGGGCAGGGACAGCAATTCTACCCACCCCCCAGGTTGTTCATTCCAGATTGGATGCACATAACCAGCTATCTCATGTGCTATATTTAATATTATACTCCACCGCCAAAGTTCCCTCAGCATCTTCTTTGTGTCTATCATTCTGCTTTTCATGTTCAGTTCCAGAGAAACTAACAGATAGCTTCCAAGTAAACATTAGCTAGTTTTATTTGAATAACTACATATTTATAATAAAAATTAAGTATTGGTGCTTTGTGATGAAACAAATACACTGTAAAAAGATATTGATAAATTGTTAATATATATTATATTTGTGAGTCCAGGCAGATAATTTGTTTTATTTGCAAATTAAAAATCATTTTGTTTGACATGCTGTTTTGAAGATTTTATTAAAATATGTGTCTCATTTAGGAGCAACCACTTTAGAAGATGAAACTAGTACATTGCACATCAACTTAATTAGAAAAGAAAGAACTATGATGCTGGAACTTCTATGTCAGGAGTTACACAATTAACAAAAGACCTAATGATAATAAAAATAAAACAGAACAAAATAAAACAAAACAAAAAATATGCTACTACAATTCTAGAAGATAGTTTTAATTTGGTAAAACAATGATAGTATCAAATTTTAGTGGTCAATATATGTCTGGGCAAGACAGTAAGACATAAAACTTAAGCAAAATTTGAACTTATAAAAAATGTTTTTAACAGACAAGAGCAAGCAAATATAAAACTGAATCATTAAGATAGTATATTGGAAGGTGTCGTGATATTGCCTCTAATGTTTGAAAAATGCTTTGTGTTTATGTACAGTTAACTAAGAAGCAATAAACACATGACAATATTTTAACCACTAAGGATAATGACAGTGCTTGCATGACTGAAATGTAATGTCTCTAAACTATCTTGCCTTGGATTTCTTGTAAATCTTCTTTTTATTCTACAAACAGTACAGTGTTTGGAAATTGTGAGAGTTAATCCTATTTAGAAATAGAAAATCTAAGACCTAAGTGGTGGACTGGATAAACTGCAGATCTCTTGACTCCATGAAAACTATACCAATTATTAAAATCTGGGCACAGTTAACATTTCCTTTATTAAGAGTTAAAGTAGACAAGTGGGGTGAAAGCTTCAGGTCTCTTGGAAGCAGCTGTTATTGCTAAGGGCATTGGGGTTACCTTCTAGCTGCTTAGAACATGTTTATACAGTAAAAGTAGCTCTATGTTTTCTCTTAACAGCTTACCAAGTGAGATGGTATACAGCAACTGTTGGCATCAGGGCCTCCAAAACCTGTGACATCACATAGGCAAGCCTCACAGACTTGTTGCCGAGGCAACAGTCGCCATATTCTCAGAATCCATTGGGCTCACCTTTACCTGTGGCCACCACATCACTATATATATATTTATGGGTAATGCTCCTCCCTCGCTCTCTCGCTCTCTCTCTCTCTCTCTCTCTCCTCTCTCTTCTCTCTCTCTTCTCTCTCTCTCTCCCTCTTCTCTTTCTGCCACTATCCCCACTCTCTCTCCCAATTAAACCTCTTTCATGTTGAACTGTTTGGGCCTAGTGTGGTGTGACCTGATGGGAGCCGCAGTTCTAACACATCAGCAACCATGGAGTCTTCTCCCATAAAACTGACTTTTACTGTAGTTAATACGATTTTTCATTGGCCAAGATATTTCATTTCAATCGAGGTGCATGTTAGAAATCACTTGTTCTTAACAGGTGCTTCCAGAATAAAAACATACAAACAAACAGACAAAATTGGACAAAAGGAAGAAAATGTAGTATCTACCATGAATGCACAAAAAAAGAACTTTAAGCTTCAAATTGCTAATAAAATTACATGAAAAAAATGGGGAAGAAGAATGGCACAGCCTTTAAGCTATATATACTTCATGAAATACAAAAGAATAGATCCTCGTAGGAAAAAACAGATAAACAAGATGTCACTTTTATAATTTCTTTAATATTAAAGAACTTGCAGGCTTATGAAATAAAATTGTTGAATTGTGTTTGAATTTAGTGTTCTGAATAACAATTATTATTTTAATGTTAGTCATTTGGTTGGATTAGGCTTCTTTTGTTCATGAAAAGTCTTTTAAATATTAGCTCCAGTGAGTGAAATCTGAGGGAAAAGGCCTATTTAGTTTCTTATCAACCCAATCTGTTGCATTTACCTTACTTCCTGAAAAACTGACTTCTTTTCCTTTCATCCCGTTGTGGTACTCTTTTTTATGATCTAAAAAGCTAATATTTTGGAAAACAATTCACTATCAAAAAAGTGTTCTGAGCCAAATATTAGTAATAAAATGTATAGATAAGTATACATGTATTTTTGCTCATCTCCTGGCCCCATTGGATTTTTAAATGAATGAAACACAAATTGTAATTACCAAATATTTTTGGAGCCAAATTGCAGGAAATTGTGTAAGACCTGATATAGGTCCCAAAGTTTGGTAAAATGCTCAAGAAGACTTCCCATTCGTTACATTGTGGTAATGGCCTGCAAAAACGCACCTGGGATCAAAGGAAGACATGTTCTGAGGATTTAATAGTAAAAGTAAGCACCCAAATAAACTGCTCACATTTGAAAGTTGCCACAGACTGGGTTTGCTGTGGGAATCCCTTGTTCTGCAGGATGAGTAGAGTTCTGGTCAGGTGGGCAAAAAATTTGGCAGACGACAAACAGAGTCGACACAAGGAAGTGCTGAATCTGAGTGTATTTCTCAAAATTGGCATCAGACTTTTACAATCATTACAAAAGAGAAATAAAAAATCTGGCAGCTCAGCAGTTGAGGTACATCTGAGGCCATCTAAAACACACTGGGTCTAAAGGCAGCCACCTCTTCTGGACAGGCACTGCACACCCCCCCACACACACACATACACCGCCAGAATGCTCTGGGCCCCGGGGGTTTGGGGGGAGGAGGGGAGGGGCTGCGGACTGCAAGAGGCTGGAAGCTCCAATGCTCTGTCTCAAATGCTCTGATGCTGACTGACTGCACACTCACTCTCTCTCTCTCTCTCTCTCTCTCTCTCTCTCTCTCTCTCTCTCTCTCTCTCTCTCTCTCTTTCTCTCAGCTCAAGGTCCCGCCCATCCTTAGTAAAACGCCCACTATGCTAATCTTCTGGGCTAGTAGAGACAGGTCTCAGGAAGTCTCATTCTTGCTAATTCCTAGGAGTGGCTCAGCTGCCAAATGTGACTGAAAATGAGGATTCTACTTGACCTTGCCCAGGGATAAAGTCTCCCATTCTGTAAGCTTCAATGCCCTACCCACAAAGCAGAAGGCAATTAGTCTGGATGGGTAACATTCCTTACGAAATTCCAAGCCAGGGATTGGCTAAGATGTTGGAACATTGGTAAAGGTCAGAGAGCAGTGTCCAATTTTGTTTAGCGATAGTAAATCATATCTTGGTGGGCACCTAGCACGGAGTTCGCAAGGACTTATGTGGGCTACTTCTGAGTTAAAGAATGCCACAAATGAACTCCAACAGACTGGCTTCCTTTGAAGCTTTTGCCTCTGGTCTGTGGCCAAGTTTTTGGGCTTGTCACAAGACTTCATTGGAGTAGGCATGGCAGAAAGTGTTCTAAAAGTGTGAAGTATATGCTATAACGTTTTAATATTTAAGGATAAAATAGGAAAGAAGAAAGCTTTCAAATGAGTAACTTTACAATGAGCTCAGTGGGACCTTGGACTATTCATTTAGAAATTTCTATTGAACAAGACTTCTTTGTGCAATGTACTGGGGTTTATGCAGTAATTCCTCACTGTTCTAACAAACAGTGAGGAGTGTAGAACAAATGACTGGGAGTGGTTAGGCATATACGGGGCATCTTTATAAACCATTCAACCTCAAGCTTAAGGTATAACATAGAAGACAGGATGGGAAGATGGAACATTCATCACGGATGGAGGAGAGATTCCCAAAGGCCCATGGCTGGCTGAAGAACCAGTGGCAGTCTATGGGAACAAGATTCATTTGGGCACACTTGTAGTTATGGCTCCAGGCCATGTGCTCAGACCCCAGTGCTTGCCCCCATACCTATGTACATAGCACTCATTAGACTCAGTGGGATATATATTTTAGAATGAAAAGAAATGAGGTGTTGAATGAAAAGAAATGAATGAAAAGAAAAGGGGTGTGTTGGAAGGCTGTGAGAGAATCAAAGTGGGAGCATGAGAGGTGAATGTATTCATGTACAGAATTTTCAAAGAATCAATAACGCCATTCCTTTCTCCATGTACAAAGCTCAAGTCCAAGTGGATCAGGGACCTCCACATCAAAAGAGATACATTAAAACTAATAGA
>NW_022196905.1:203235892-203277968 GCF_008632895.1 Mastomys coucha
CCCAGGGTCTCAACCACCAACCAAGGACTGCACATGGAGGGGTCTGATTGTTCTGGCAGCAAGTGTATGGTAGAGGTTTGCAATTTGATCATCAATAGAAGGAGAAGAGCTTGGCCCTGTGAAAGTTCTGTGCCCCAGTGTAGGGGAATGCCAGGGCCAATAAGTGGGAGAGGGTGGGGTGGCAGGTATGGGGAAGGAGGAGGCAACAGGGGTTTGTTTCTGTTGTTTTTGTTTGTTTCTTTGTTTTTTGGAGGGGAAACTAGGAATGGAGAAATTTACATGTAAACAAAGAAAATATCTAATAAAAGAAATCAATAACGATTAAAATGCATATGGATTCATTTGTTCTCTAAAATAAAATACTTGAAATGAATAATGAAGTCCCTTAACCAATGAAAAATGATACAATCCTAGGAAGAATTTTATTCCTGAATTCGCTTTTGAAATAAATTCCTATAAAAAAAACTTACAAATTTTGAGAGATGAAAAAAATAGTAGAAAATTCAACAGTTTGATTGGGGTAAATAGTCAAATATTAGAAATAAAAAAGATAGACACAACCAAACTATAAGTTGAACAATTAAATATAAATTTTCATGATTCTTAAATATCCATTAAAAAATTAAATAAGTAAATATAAAGTAAAATATCTCAAAATATCTTTATTCTACAACCATTTTGAATATGTACTTTACAACCACTCTATGTACAGACAATGAAAAGAAAAAGTACTTTCTGTTCATTTTATGGGTCTCATACACACTTTATAACATTTGGAATACAATGTTGCTTTCAGAAAGACACATTGGGAGGAAGTCATTTCAATAACAAATATTTACTATTACTTTCAGATCACATGTAATCCCTTTAATCTCATGTTTGCTCTTTTCTTAAACATCACTCTTCAAATCTCTAATCCCAGAAATCTTCCCTTTGGTTCTGTATCCCAGTACAGCATTGGATCACAGGTGTGTTTTATCTTCTTGCCTTTGCTCTCTCTTTTAGCTCTGCTATTAAAATGGCGTCTCTACTGTTTCTATAAGAGTAACAGTAACATGTGGTCACTCCCAACTTCTTACACAGTATCAGATACTGCATGAGAGGATTGGCTTTCAAATGACTAACTAGGAGGTATGATTCTTGGGTCATTTTATGCTTTAGACAGCTCTTTCAATTTTGAGTGAAAATCTGACTCCTGGAGCCACACTTTCTCAGGCATTTATTGTCACTGATCCAACAGAACTTACAGAGCAACTAGCACATGCAATGGACAGCTTCAGGTGCTGTAGAAACAGTATTGAACACACACCCAGGAGGTGGCTAGAGCCTGGACTCTGTGTCTTACTTAGGGTACATAGGGAGACTTACCTCTGTCTCCTTTCAGCAATGATGCTCATTGTGAAAATGCCTAAAACCACATATTTTGTTTGTTGTTTTCAAATGCATTCCATTATTCAGAATAAAAGAATAATTAAATTTTCATTCTTGTAAAAATACATTTGCTCTGCAACTATGCTCAGTGTGTACTTTTCAATTTACAGATTCACTCATTTCATTTCTAGGAAATTTATTTGTGCGACATTGTTGAATAGTTCCCTTTTATATGGGTTATCTAATTGAGATATAATTTTAGTATGAAAATGTAGCATTGATCTTTTCTTTTGGTTTAGTTTGTTTTTTCCCTTCTGTTTTAAGTGTTATTGTCTTAGTTTTTTCTGTGTGGGGGGGAGGGCCTGGGGGTGTTATGTGTGTGTGATAGAGAGAGAGAGGGACAGGGAGAGAGAGAGAGAGAGAGAGAGAGAGAGAGAGAGAGATACTGTGGTGTGTATGCTTTGCCTGAATGCATGCATGTGCCTTGCATGCTTTGTATGCCTTGTTATAGAGAATGTCAAAGGATGGCATTAAATACCCTATATCTGGAGCCAGAAACAGTTGTGAGCTATCCTGTGGATGCTGAGAATCAAACCCAGGTCCTCTCAAAATTAGCAAATGCTCTTTACCACTGAGCTATTGCTCCAACCCTTTTCCTTCTGTTTTAACACTGTGGTATTCTGTTGAGCTTATTCTCATCTTTGAGATTTTATTTATTACATCTTCAGATTTCTATTTGAGTATATGGTATTTTGTCTGATTATTTCTTATTATACTACTCATGCTTAATTTCTGTGCAGTGCACTTCAGTAAGTAAGTTGTAATGGTGATTTTCACTAGGTTAATAATAGGTTAAAACTATGATGAGTCATGTCATTTTGACTTAAAAGTCAGTGTGCCTAGCATCTCTAGCTTGCTGTCCAGTTATCATTAACAGCAGGAAGTATGCAGAACTGGACTCATGCAAAGGTGTAATGAACTGGTCTTCTACTGATCAGCTACGCAATGCCAAGAGGAAGATGGTATCTGACACAATACAGAGGTTAGAGATATGACATAAGAGACAAAGTTTTTTTTTTTTAAAAGAATGGTGTTTAGGGAGAAAGATCCTGACAGCATTAGACTGACTCTAGAGGGGTTTTGAAATATCAAGTGAAGACGCTGATGCTCATACCTGGAACATCATGCAACAGAACTAGCTGTATGTATGTGGATGTCAGCAACTGCAGATGAGTACTGACAATAGGGAAGTAGTTTTAAGTGGAAATGGATGAAGAACAAAGATCTTGAACATCTCCACGAGCATGACAACATTATATCACTAATTCCCACAGTAATCCAAATGAATATGCAAATTAATATCCAGATAAGTCAACTCCTAAGATCTCATCTTAATAGAAACTCAGAACAGTGAGCAGGTAAGCACAAACTCAAAGAACACAGCAAGAACTTCCTAACAACCATCTATCAAAAGAGTGTCAATATAAAAAAATGTAAAGCATTTATACACAGTAGTGAGAAATCAAGTTTATGCAGTGAGTAACTGTAACAGTATTTGTTTGACTGATTCAAAATTGATCTATAATGGCCTAGTTCAAGTTACATGTCTCTTTGTTCGTTATATGCAAATGCAGCTTTGTAAATTAATGTTTGATTCTTTTAATAGTTTCTTCTAGTCTACTCTGCATCCATTTAGTAAAACTATAATTAGCTAATGGATGCATTTTAGGTGGGTGTCCTTCTGGGTATTCAATGTGCAGCATGTTCCCAAGAGCAAGAGAAAAGAACCTTGTATTAAATGGCCATTATAAGAAAAATATCTAAATTATACTCTGTGAAAGATTTCTGCCAAGATTGAATGTGCCAGAGCAGTGAGGTGGGAGTGGGTAGGTGGGTGGGAGAGCACTCTCATAGAAGCAGAGAGGGGGGATGGGATACAGGAAACCTGGAAAGGGAATAACATATGAAATGTAAGTAAATAAAATATCCAATAAAAAAAAAAGAATGAATGTGGTTGTAGTCACTTGTTCATTTACGCTGATGGTCTTTTGTTACACGGTTTGCAGCATTCTGCTGTGATCCTTGGTTTAGGCTTATCTTCGTCCACTGTTCTGACTTCCTTTCTGTTTCTATTCATATGAAAAAATGATTAAAGAGGAGGGGGCTGTAATCTTGACAGGGAGTGTCTGTGAAAAAGATAGAAGGAAGATGGTGGAGGGAAAAATGATGTAATATTTTAATTACATAAAAATTACACACCCTAAAGAAAGCTATAGTCGTTTAATAATATTTAAAGAATGTTAATATAAATAATCTCAAGTCTTCTTTATGATCAGTTTGTGCTCTTAATCCCTGAACTATCTCTCCAACCCATGAAACAATACATTTAATAAAAGCATGCTAGTAGGTGCCATAGCATTTAAGAGCTCAGCATTTAAGAGCACTATCTCAGAGGACTTGAGTTTGCTTCCCAACACCTATATTTTAGCACATAACCATGTACAACTCCAGTTCAAGAGGATCTGATGTTCTCTTCTGGCCTCCACAGGTACTAAGTATACATCCAGGGCACAGACACACAGGCAGGAAAAATACCCATATACATAAAACAAAAATTTAAAAATACCTTTAAACACAACCCAATAAACTAGATCTTGCCCAGTATCTAAATTAAATTTGAGCAGGCATATTGGACTACGCCTCTAATCTCAGCACTCTAAAAGCTCAAGCAAGAGAACTGAGAATCCCAGGCTAACCTGGGCTATACTTGAAGAATTTATCTCAACAATCAAGGTAAAGTTTCTTTCTCTAAATAAGTAAACATTGAATGTTATATAAAGCCATTTTAAATACTTTAAATAAGCACTAGCAGAAAACACCCTATAAGAAAAGTAGCATGTACTTGGACGCTGTACCTACCAACTGTTCAGTTTTACAAAATATTTGAAAACATTCTGAGTATTTTTTTAAATTATTTTATTTACTTTTCAAATGCCATCCTCTTTCTGGTTTACCCTTCACAAATCTTCACCTCATCCCTCCTCCCCTTTGCCTCTAAAAGAGTGCTTCCCCACTCACCCACCCACTCCAACTTCACCCCTCTAGCATCCCCTTTTGCTAGGGTAACAAGCCTCCATAAGGCCAAGCACCTCCCCTCCTATTGATGCCAGATAAGGCAATCCTCTGCTACATATGTAGCAGGAGCCATGGACCCACCCATGTATATTTGTTGGATGGTGGATTAGTCCCTGGAAACTCTGAGGGATCCAGTTAGTTGATACTGTTGTTCTTGTTCTGTGGTTGCAAGCCACTTCAGCTGCTGGTTGTGGTGGCACATACTGGTTAAGATTTACAGAAGGAGGCAGAGGCAGGAGAATCACAAATTTGAGACCAGCCAGAGCCACACATTCTAAATACTTGCAAATTATTTGAAAAGCAATTTGATTAGCTTTAGGCAATTTCTTCCTCGCTGTTTCAAGATTTAATTTCTAATATCCATAGACTATTGCAGTGACTCAAAGAATTATAGTGAAACATTGAGGATGCTAGGATCTTGGCTTCGTTTCTCCTCTGTGTGGCACCAGCATGTGTTTACTCCTGGGAATACTCCTATGAGTGCTAAGAAGCAACATAAGGCAAATGTCTGTAATCAGTAGGCCAGCTGAAGCTGTGCTTTTACATTTTTTCATAGATAAGACTTATATTTTTACACTTTAGTGCGTTTACGTATTCTGTTCGCTCTCACTCCCACAGTCTCTCAGCGCCTTACAACTCCTGTTACCCCTATCTCCTCCCAACAGGTCTCTTTCCTTCATTCCAGCCTTTCTTGTTTGTTATTCCTTGATTTTAATCAGGACTATCAGTGTCATCCTGGGTGTGGATCCCTGCACTGAAGCCTGGTGGGTTCACAGCTGAATATCAGCCATTACCTCCAACTCTATCAGGTGCTAAGTTCATCATCAGAGACGGATAGAGCACATGAGCCCCTCCCCATCCTATGATTGGCAGTTGAAGCTATCAGGCTTGTGCAGTTCCACTGCAAATACGCATGGCTGCTGTGGGCTCATGTTTGCAATGACTGTGTTGTTCCCAGAAGGTAGCATTTTGTGCCTCTTTCCCTTATCTTCCAGCTCTTATATTCTCATCTTTCCCCATTTCTACAATGCTCCCTAACCCTTAGACAGAGCAATTTGATTTCCTGTTTAGGGCTAAGAGTTAATAGTCGTTTTTCTAAGCATCTTGAGCAGCCACGCATCTGAATTCTCTACTGTTGCTTGGAAAAAGAAGTTATCTTATTAAGACCGAGAGTACCATTTATCCATATAAACATGTGATGGTAACTTAGTAACTGTTCTGTTACTATGAGGAAACTCAGGACCAAGGCAACTCTTAGAAAAGAAAGCATTTAACTGGGGGCTTACTGACAGATTCAGAGGGTCAGTTTGTTGTCACTGTGGCAAAGAACACGGTACCAAGCATGGCACTGTAATAATGTGAGGGCTATAGCCTGATCTGCATAGATAGAGAGAGGAGAGAGAGAGGAGGGAGGGGAGCGAGGAGGAGAGGTGAAAGGGGAAAGAGGGGAGAGGGGAAAGTAGAGAAGGGAGAGAGGAGAGAGATTTGACCTGGCATGGGATTTGAAAGCTCAAAGCCTCCTCACCCCCCCCCCCGCCCCACCCCACCCCCACACACACTGACAAACTTCCTTTGGCAAGGCTACAAACACCAAAAGACCACACCTAATGCTTCTCAAACTGTGAGTGGCACTCCTGATTAAGCATTCAAATACAGGAGCCTATACTGGGTATTCTTATTGAAACCTTCACACTTGGTTTCAAATTGTTTTAATAATAAAAGCTTTTTAGGTTTTTTTTTCTGGAATTTTGCCACATTGGATGATTTTACCAGGTTCCTTGATTTAAAAAACACAATTCTCAGTCCATATGTAAATTTAAAAACTTGCTAATTACTGAAAATAACTTTAAATTTAAATTTTCTTTGGTGTAAAGGCTTGTTAAAAAAATAAAAGGGGGAGTTGGAGATATAGCTTTATCACATAGACAAAGCTCCGGCTGCTCTTGAAGAGGACTGGGGTTGATTTCATTGAGGAATTTGGATGAGAGGTTAGTTATATGATCAGAGATGGCTAATAGGCAGTTGCATCACCAAAAGCCCACCCAAGCGTGGGTAACAGCTTAAGGGCTCCCTGCACAAATTGCAGGCTGCTCAACACATTGCAAATTTACTCTTTCAAGCAGCTTAAGTGGTCTGAGCTATTTCCAGAAGGTTCATCTCTGCCTGTTCTAAGAGGGTGGCTTTGTCTCAGTCTCTTCCAGGGCCTCTTTGCTGAACTGAGTCTCTTCTATGCACCTCAGACAGGCTGAGAGGCTCTCTCAGCAGGTTTTGATGTTTATCTATGTATGGAAAGGGGAAGAGCCTAGGAATCTAGTCAATGTCAGGGATGTCTTAAAACTATACAGTTGTTTCCTTCCTAGCTTAGGGTGTCCCTACAAAAGATGGGACCTTTCACCTGTCTATAGAACATCCTGTTATTTCGCCTCTCTTTTAACATTCTTTATCTTTTTAAAAAGATGTATCTATCTATTGTATGTGTATGAGTGCTCTATTTGCATGTATCACCTGCATGACAGAAGAGGGCATCAGACAGAAAAGGGTACCATATTGCTCCACCATGTGGTGGTTGGGAATCGAACTCAGGACCTCTGGAAGAGCAGATAGTGCTCTTATCACTGAGCCAGAGCAGACAATCTCTCTACCCATTAACATTCTTTATCTTAAGAAGCTTCTTTGTGGAATGAACTGTTGCTCCCTCTCTCCCTCTGTCTCTGTCTCTGTTGCTCAATGTGTATGTCTCTGTCTCTCTGTGTCTTTGTCTTTGTCTATCTCTCTGTCTGACTCTCTTTCTCCCTACCCCACTTTACCTCACACCACCTCTACTCCTGTTAGACTGGCTTATACCATAGGGAACTTTGTTCTGAGGTAGTATATTTTCTCTCAGAGAAAACTGATGCATACCAGCATCTCTCATAACAAAAAAGATGTTCTAAAATCTTTGTCCCATAAAATAATCAGGGCTTTATAGAGTACATGGAGAATTAAATAGAAGAAAAATCACCTGACTGTTTAAATATAAATGACTATCTTACGTGGGCACCAATTGACTTAGCTTTAGTTTTTAATCTTTCTAATTATACAAACTAACAAATTATAGTTAGATATATTGAAGTGCAAATGACAATATGACTTATGAGTACAATTTGAATCTTATGCCGTGCTAAATAACATTCACTATCTTGAACATTTGTTTTTGTGTTGAGACATTGACTTTTTTCTTAGCCTTTCTAAAAGTGCACTATTGTTCACTGTATTCAATCTGTAATGCATTATGTTCCTATCGAATAACTGAATCTTGAAACACATTGATCAGGAACTCTGTATTTACTAGTCTCGTTAGCTACTAATGACCGCCATGAATATCTGCTTTTTTGCTTCAATTGTCTTAGAGTCCACATATCCATAACACGGTGTGTCTTTTTCTGCACAGAAACTTCATTTAGCATAATGCTTTATAGTTTCATCTACATTGTAATATTTTTAAGCCCAAATAATATTATACAATGTGCATGTAAAATGTTTTCTCTATTTGTAATTTGAGGGAGTACACACAATTTGATTCTATAGCTTGACTTTTTCAATGGTAAAATGGCCATGGGAATATAAGTATCTCTTTGATATACCAACTTTATACCCATTTATTAAATGAGTTTCTAGGTTCATATGATCTATTTTTAGATCCCTAAGGAAACTCCATATGTCTCTTCATGATGTCTTTTGCTAATGTATAATCCGAAGTGTGCACATAGCTCTTCGTCTCCATATTTGTATCATTCTTTGTTGTCTTTGTCAATTGACCACTTAATAGATGTGAAGGACCATCTCATTGTGATTTTAATTAAAATTCTCTATTAGTGATATGTGAATAGGTTAGGCTTTACTATACATTAAAATTCCAAACATCAAATAATAAAAGCCCCTAGTTAACAACATACATATATGAATATTTGGAATTCTATCCTATCAGGTCTGGAACAGGAGTGTTCATTCTCAGCCAGTTCATGAAACATGGTGCTTGCAAGGCCAGTGAAATCAAGTGAGTAAGACAAAAACAAAAAGGTCTCAAAAACAACAACAACAACAACAAACAAGAACAAATAAAAAGATACTATTTACCAATTTCATAATTTTATATAGTGCAAATCATCAAAGTTCTGCTAAAAACAATAAAGAAACAGAATTAATAAATAAATGTGTAAGATCTAGAATACAAAAATCAATACATAAACTCAGCTTAACATTTAGCTTCTCATAATGAAAAATGATCTTCAGATTCAGTGCAATCGTGATCAAAATTCCAAAGTCATCTTCAACACAAATAGGAAAATAATCCAAATGAATATAAACGAACCAGAAAATTATACCAACAGATGTAGAAGGCATCCCATTCTTTCTTTAAACCTACTAGAAAGTACTGGAAGTCTAACAAAACCAGACAACAATGGACTAGAATAATTAAAAAAAGACATAAACAAAACCACATCCATTGTGGCCAATTGGCTGTCCACCAACTTTCTAAGAGTACACAATGGGAAATGTAGCATCTTCTCAACAAATGATTCCACAGAAACCAGACAGCTGTGGTGGAAAGAATGAAACAGGAGCTTTATCTCACACACGGAGAAAAACAAATTCAAAATGGATTAAAGATTTAAACATAGGACTAAAAACTATAAAATTATGCCAGGAAATGGCAAGGAAAAAATGGCATAACACTAGTTTAGGAATTGAGTTATTATTATTATTATTATTATTATTATTATTATTATTATTATTATCATTATGTCATCATCGTCGTCATTGTCATAGTACTAGTAGTAGTAGTTGTTCGCTAAATATCAAGCTAAAAGCAACAATAGGCAAATTG
Organism: Mastomys coucha; assembly: GCF_008632895.1. NCBI lineage: Eukaryota > Metazoa > Chordata > Mammalia > Rodentia > Muridae > Mastomys > Mastomys coucha. Next base: position 203,245,266 of record NW_022196905.1, read on the forward strand.
TATTGAGTAGCTTTTGTACAGGAAAGGAAACAATTAATAGAGTGGAGAGATTGTTCATAGATTAGGAAAAATAATTGGAAGCTATTTGTCCAGTAATTGACATAAAAAATACATAGAAGCTGAACTCTACAGAAGTAAAAGTGGTCTGGTGTAAAATGTCCAAGTGACCTTAATGTATATTACTTAAGGGACCACATCACAGCTATTTAACCCCTTGTGTGTGGAAAGATCCATGACTATCTCCTTGAAACTGGTAGCATTCACTTGGTGTCAGAGATTTTACCTCTTCTTTGTAAATCAACAAGCCTCTCCCCTGCCAACCTTTACTTCCAGACAATATTTACATTCTGCCTTTCCATTAGAGTCTAAGAAGTCGAACCCTGAGAGAATTTAAAAGAGAGGAGCAAATGCTCTAAAATCTATGACAACATCATTGCTGGCCTTTTAAAGTTAAATTAAAGTAACAAGCACTTTTCTAAGAACTAAAACTTCTAATCATTTAGGATTTAAGGCTTCCCTGTGAGATTCTGATCCATGTTTTCCAGGAATAAAATTACCTACTACAACAGCAAAAGGCTTTGAGACCAAAGAACAAATGAAAGTACAAATTCTGACTTACATCTCTAGCTGGCCTGAAATTCACTCTGTGTTCTACAGGTTGGAAGGGTGCCGGTGAGAGAGGCCATGAACTTGTCATGACCTACCTGCCTCTGGTCCTGCATATGGAGGTTACAGCCATGCATTCTAAAGTCCAGCCTCAAAATATCTAATTTGCAAAAAATCAAATTTTTAAATAGGCTAAAACATTTGTAAACTTAATCTCACTCATCATTTTTAATTGTTCTCTCCCATATTACATCTGGACTGCAGTTTCCCCTTCCACCATTCCTACCAGCCCCATTCCCTCTCCTCTAGATCCACTCTTCCTCTGTTTCCCTTCAGAAAAGAACAGGCCTCCCAGAGATATCAACCAGAAACAATGTAACAAGTTACAATAAGAGCAGGTACGAACCCCTATATCAGGGTGATGCAAGGTAACACAGTAGGAGAAAAAGGGTTCCAAGAGCCAGCAAAGGAGTCAGAGACAACTCCCCACAATCTCAGTGTTAGGAGTCCTACAGGAACACCAAGCTACTCACTCATCTGTAACATATATGCAGAGGACCTAGCTCAGATTCATGATTTTCACTTCAGTCTCTGTGAGCCCCTATGAGCCTTTTGTATTTGATTCTGTGGGCTGTGCTCCTGTGCTGTTGTCTTGTCTATGACATCATTACTGAAGCACATCTTGTAAAGAGAAAAAAATTGCAGATCATTTGGGCAGTGGTGGCACACACCTTTAATCCCAGCACTTGGGAGGCAGAGGCAGGCAGATTTCTGAGTTTGAGGCCAGCCTGGTCTACAGAGTGAGTTCCAGGACAGCCAGAGCTATACAAAGAAACCATGTCTCAAAAAACAAAACAAAACAAAAAAATTGCAGATCAAAGATTTTGTGGCTGGGTTGATGCCCCAGTCCCACAACTGGAAGTCTTGCCTGGTTATAGAAGATGGCCAAGTAAAGTTCCATATACCACATCATTATCTTTTTGATCTTTATTAAGTACATCTACATATAGTGACTAGATGGATAAGCATGAAATGACACTATTAAAAAAAAAAAAGATGTTCTTTTTATTTGGTCTACTGGAGTTAAAAAAATACTTTCTAAAACTAAAGTTGTAAGTTCTCCACATTTCTAAGGGGAATGTTCTTATAAAGTTATGTTAGAGTCATATACTGATTTTGCCCTTTTTATCTAAAAAAAAAACCAATGAGATGACGAGAGAGGCAGACAGAGATGACTCTTTAATTTTAAACAAGATTTCAAAGCACTGTAGTGTAATTAAACAAATAAGATTGTGAAGTTAAAACAATAATAGATTCCATCTTATAAATAGTGAGTTTTTTCCTATTAATAGTCATATAATTTAATAAGTTTATTACAATGTTCCTCAGAAAATATCACAGCTCACATTGTGATGACTTTATAGGCAAAATTTTCTAAAAAGTTTTTTTTTTAGTTTATTAAGTTAGTAAAACCTAGTATAAATGAATCCCATTTCAATTTGACTCAATACAGTCAGTGTATATTGGGTGATTTTATTGTGCAATTCTGTACAAGTGTAGGAAAACAATGAATATAGTCCTGATTCCAAAAATCTAAAACCTTTGTATAGAAAAAAAAAACAGTTTAAGAAATATAATCAGGGTGATAGAGAATTTGGAAACACAGCAAGTGATGCTCGCCAGATAATTTTCAAACCTTGCTCTATCCTCTTTTGAAAAGCACATTATCTTACAATGAAATGTGTCCTTCTGAAACACAGACCAGTGCTAAACTGACTCATTGTACCCTCTCCACAGTGACCTGAAGTCAACTGCGGCATATGTTCCTTATCTCTGCTCTTTCTAGAAAACAGCTAAGGAAAGGCTTCACCATCCTGCTGTCTGCATGTTTTCCTCTTGTCTTATCCAATATCATCTTGATCTCATTAAAAGCCAATGGGACAGAAAAATACACATGGGAAAAGGATGAACTTTAAAGTTATTGATTTGGTAATGCTATTTCCTGGAAGCTAGCACAACTCCTTGGAAAAACAAAAACTTTGTAACTTGCAAAAATTCAAATCAATTAAAATTCAAAACATTTAAAATCTTGAATTTCCATCTGATTTTTTTTTTTTTTTTGAGACAGGTTTTCTCTATATAGCCTTGGCTGTCCTGGAACTCATTCCATAGACCAGGCTGCCCTTGAACTCGGAAATCCGCCTGCCTCTGCCTCCCAAGTGCTGGGATTAAATTTATGCACCACCGGAATTTTGGCTTTTGACACATACTTTGTCATTGGAGCAGATTTGTTGAGTGTGGCCATTGTCAATCATCTTCCACCGTAATATAGGGGGTTTCCACTAATCATTCTTACTTTCTTATTAATTATACCATTGAGTTTTTTCCTCTACAGTATATTAATGCCTTCAGTTTACAAGTCAGTTATAATCTACTAAAAATGATTTATTACAAAGTTTCCAAAATCCCTGTAGTTGCCATTGTGTGAGTATTTAAATAAGTTAGTGATTCAACACATTGCTCTGAAGCGAATCTTGGTGAAAATGAACCAGTTAAAGTGCACATAATTTCTCTGACGGTTTTAAGAACAAGTTCACATTTGGAAGGGAAATGGAAAAGCCATTCTGTGTTCATCTTTGACAGGTTTCTTTTCCATGGACATCTCAAGACCTTTAAAGATAAAACTGTTTGCAGCTTAAGAGGAAATATGGAGACAAAGTGTTGAGTGCGGAACTGAAGGAAAGGCCAGAGACTGCCCAACCTCCCATCCCATACAGCCACCAAACCCGGACTCTATTGTGGATGCCGAGAAATGCTTGCTGATAGGAGTCTGATATGGCTGTCTCCTGAGAAGCTCTACTAGAGCCTGGCAAATAAAGGCAGATGTTCGCAGCCAACCTTTGGACTGAGTGCGGGGATTCCAGATGGAGGAGTTGGAGAAGGGACTGAAGGCGCTGAGGGGGTTTGCAGCCCCATAGAGGGAGCAACATTGTCAGCTGTCCAGACCCCCCACCCAGTGGACCACCAACCAAAGAAAACACATGGAGGGACCCATGTCACTGGCCGCATATGTGGCAGAGGATGGACTTGTTGGACATCAGTGGGAGGAGAGGCCCTTGGGCCTGAGGGGGTTCGATGCCCCAGTGTAGGAGAATGCCACAGAAGGAAGATGAGATTGGGAGGGTGGGTGGTGGAGCACCCTCATAGAAGCAGGGGTATGGGGGAGGGGATAGCGGGGTTCCAAAGGGGAGAACTGGATAGGGGAAAACATTTGAAATGTAAATAAAGAAAATATCCAATAAAAAAAGATGTTGTTTTACTTTTATGCTTGTTTAGGTTGGAAGATATCAAATTTTTCAGAAAGTTACTGCATCATTACTTCAGATAAAAATTCAAATTGTTTAATTATGCTTTATATCAAATTACAAAATCAGTTAATGTAAAATTAATTGGCTGTTTTTATTTTAATTTTGAATATTCAAAATTACAATATTGAGTTACAATACCAACAAATCTAAATTTATGGTTACTTTTTAAAATTGTTAATACTTTTATTAATTGAGGATTTTATACATTGTATTTTGACCATAGTCACTCTTCCATACCATGACCAAAGTAACTCTTTTCTTTTTCATTGTTATTGGTTATTTTATTTATTTGTATTTCAAATGTTATCCCCTTCCCTGTTTCCCCTCCACAAACCCCTTATCCCCTCCCCTGCCTCTTGCCTCTGTGAGTGTGTTCCCCTACCTGCCCACCCACTCCCCTACCCTGGGTCATCGGGCCTCCACAGGACTCTTATAAGTGAAATTTAATTGGGGCTGGCTTATACTTCAGAGGTTCAGTTCATTGTCATCATGGATGTAATCTTGACAGTGTGTGGGCAGATCTGGTGGAGCTAAGAGTTCTACATCTTCATCCTCAGGTAGCCAAGAAAGGACTGACTCTTTCTTCCACACTGGGTCAAACTTGAACGTAGGCCTCAAAACCCACCCTCACAGTGACATATTTCCTCTAACAAGGCTATACCTATTCTAACAGAGACACCTCTAATAGCGTCACTCCCTGAGGGCCAAGCATTCAAGCACAAGAGTCAATGGTGGTCATACTCATTCAAACCACTACACAGTCTATCTCGATTTAAATCCATCCCCTATTCTATACTCACCTTTTAAAATTCAATATGTATTTTGTATATTTGTTTCTCTTTAGATTGACTCTCTTTGTCATAGACACCATAAACTCTTGGAATCCTTAACCTACTTTGTATTTCAGAACACTACTTATAAAATTATATAATGTTTATCTCACAAGTCTAGGGCACATAGTGAGAACTGCAAGCCTACATAAATACACATCACATCACAGCCATACAATATCTTGCTTAGGAATCCACCAAAAGCATGTGTTTTTTGGTTTGTTTTTGTTTCTGTTTTTGTTTTGTTTTTTTTTTTTTTTAAACAACAAGATCTAGCATTGCAAGTAGAAAGACCTAAGGTGATGCCTTACTTAAGTTTCTATTGTGATAAACGCCATAGCTGAAATCAACTTGGGATGGAAAGGGCTTATTTCAGCTTATAGTTGTTGTAAAGAAAATTCAGGAACTGAAGCAGAGATCAGGAAGGATCGGTGCTTACTGGCTTGGTCCCTCTGGCGTGCTGTTTGCTTTGCTGTACAGTGCAGAACCACCTGCCCAGGGATGGCATTGCTTACAGTGGGCTAAGTCCTTCCACATCATCCATCAATCAAGAACACAACCCCATGGGCTTACCCTCAGGCAAAGTTTATGTAGGTATTGTCTCAGTCACAGTTCCCTCTTCCAGAATGAACCATGTTGATCATAAAACTAAGCAAAACAGTTAGAAAACCAGAGGAAGGAATTGTGCCTTCTAGCTTGGGAGTTTAGGTTTGAAGAGCTTACAGCATACCCACTCCTTCATTTACAAGTGTGGTTAACATTCAATTCTGTATTAAAAGTTTTTAAAAGTAAAAAGCCACATAAGTTAGATAACATGCGCACACACACACACACACACACACACACACACATATCCTTACATAAAATACGCATGCCAGTTATCCACTTTCTCCCAATTTCACATATTATTTCTGTTGCTTACTGTGCAAATGGCATTAGCCCTTCTCTGTGTGAACAGCTGCATCAATGCAGAGCTCTGAAGGACACATCTGGAGAAAGACTTTTCTGGTTCTGGTGTGCCCCAGTTCCTACAGGCTTTGCAGCCTCCCAAACTGAGGGAAAGTGGTAGAGTTGGCTTCATCAACACAGGGCAAGAGTACTGGAGCTTGGCTACACAGGGCGGTGGGGTTGAGGATCAATAGGAAGGGATACTCGAAAGTCCTAGCAATTGTCCAGCGCTGCTTCATTCCAGAGAAATACCAAGGAATTCCTATGCTGACAAGCTAATAATCTGTGCAAAGTACTTCACAATGTGTAAATTGTATAGGTTTGTGGATATGGGATTTTCTTGTCTTTAAAATGTGATTTTCCCAAATAACTAAATTATACAAACTTGTTCTGTACTTTTATAAAGTTTTTGTCTCATTTCATGACTGTGTCTATCTGTTTCGGAGTGTGGGCATGGGAGGGCAGGTGTTTCTGGACTTGTCTTCACAATTGTGTCATCTCTGTCACCCCAAGGCTATTTTTATGTTTTTAATGGCTATTCTGGTTTCTTCTGTGGACACCATACATATCTTTCCATATTTATTATTTATAACATAACATTAACTATATTCTTTGAGAAAAAGACAAATAATATGCTAGGATTTACGTGCCAGCAGACAAAGTCTTCCCATATTAATTAATCTTCCCCAAGCACTAATAGACTTTTATTTGTATTCTTCATAGCCTGTAGAAACAGGCACAAGGTGTAATTTATCCATAGGTAGAGTTGGTCAAATCCTGATTTTTCGAGTTCTTAGATATCACCAAATATGAGGCTTCTTTCCCATACTCTGAGATTGTATTCTTTATTTGGATATACTCATATGAAATATGAACTTTTGTATGACATAAATGTAAACTATTTGTCTGGAATACACATGCTTTAAATCTCTATACTATTCTTTTTGAAATCTAAATATCTTTACTTATTTCTTGAATTTTATTTTATAATTTTGACAACTTAATATATTTAAAAGTTTAATTTTTACATTCCTACAAATTGGCTTTAAATTCCTGAATTTGTTATTTATTTTACCACTATAGAGTCTCTGTATTAGGCATAGTTCTTTAGAGAAACAAAACTTATATATAATATACAATGTGTATATTAATAATTAGTAATAATTAATGTTGAATATTAATGTAACATATAATATGTATTCTACATATGTCATATAACATATTTCATGTTTGAAAACTTGTGATATTTATAAAAATACATTAATCAGACAAAGTCTTTTTGTTTGATTAATTTTAAGATTTTTCTTCTTTTGTGTGTTGAGCAACTTCAGTACTGTATCAGGCTTAACTCAGTTTCATCTTACTTTTCTTGAGCATATCTTGTCTTCCAAATGTGTGCTGATTTTCAAGGTGGGCTATCTATATGCCTTCCAAGATGCTTTGGAAATTGGATATTTAAATATAGGCTCTTCATTCAGTATTTTCTGTTATTCCTTAACTCCTATAACACATATTCAAAGTTCACATTCTGTTCCACCTTCTCGTCTAGTCTTGACTTTCTGTTATATTCTGTGACTTGTGCCCCCACCCCATGAGTCATATTATCAGCTGTATCTAATCTGAATTTGTATTTTAATTACTGTGTTTATCTCTACAAGTTTGATTTGTTGCTGTTTAAAATCTCAGAATTTAAATGATCATACGTTTTCATATACTTTTCATCCCCATTCTTTAATCTTTTCAGAATACTTTCTTTCCAGTCATCATGTGATTATTCTATTATTCAAAGTATTTTGGGTTTATTATTTGTATTACTCTCAGTTGATCATTTTATATCTCTTTTTGTGGTGGTGTAATCATTGACATTTATCTGGGATTGAGATAGTAACTGCTCTGCAGGCATGCTGCACTTCCAGAATGCTTTGCATGTTTTTCACAATCTGACACCCCAGGGACTTCAATAACATTTCTTGGAACTGAGGATGGAGTTCAACTGTAGAGAACTTGCCTAGCATTCATGAGGAACGGCTAGGTCCCTTTCAAACAAAACTAAAATAAGTAAATTAAATAGGAAGGGAAATCCTATGATGATGCAAATAGTAAGACCACGAGGCATTTCATTGTCTTGCAACACTTCATTTTGATGCATTAATTCGTAATTCATTATGATCATGACTTTCAAGTGTTTTAATTGGATCCTAGTGAAACCTTCGGTGTATCACTCACTTTGGTGCTGGTATTGAGTGGCTCTTGGTTTGTTTGTCTGTTTCTGAGACAGGGTATTCCTATGTACCATAGGCTGCTATTGAACTCACATCCTCCTGAATTACTGTCCTGAGAGCAAGCACCACAGGGACAACAGTCTACACACTAGTACTTTTAATTTGTATTTGCAAAGGTCACTTATTAACCAATTTGAAAATAAACAATTTAGATGATTAGAAGTACTATAATTGATGTGAAAATAAGTATTTTTATAAATCAATTGATTTTGTTTAAAAGGTCTGATATAAAATCAAGGCTAAGAAAAGAATGTATATGTTAATACTGGTCTCCAAATGGGGACTGTGTTAATTTTGAAATATCACCAAAATGGTAGCAGGGCACATTTTTACAATTTCCAAATGGGGTTAGGATTTCTTATAATAAATACATGTTCCTCTAATTCGAATTTAAGCTTCATCAGAGGGGAGATTGTGACTTATTTTATCTTAAATGGAAGCAAACATTTGTTGACCTAATAAATAAATTAACAGAACATATATCAGCAACAAAATATGTGACACAAATATATGCCTTTTGTTTTGGAAATAACATGACTTATTATGAATAATCATTTAGTCTTGGGAAATTCAGATTGCTAATAAATAGGCAGTACAAAAGAGTAATTGGGACAGGCAGTGGTGGCACACGCCTTTAATCCCAGCACTTGGGAGGCAGAGACAGGCAGATTTCTGAGTTTGAGACCAGCTTAGTCTACAGAGTGAGTTTCAGGACAGCCAGGGCTACACAGAGAAATGCTGTCTTGAAAAAAAAAAACAAACCAAAAAAAAAAAAAAAAGTATAATTGGCACTTTTATTAGAGACCTGCAGAAAACCTTTCCTGAAAGGTACTTTAAGTTTTACTATAGTCCTCAAAGAAATGCCTATTCAGGTGCTTTTAGAGGTTGTTTTTAAAGACATGACATTTATTACCTAATTCTTTCAGTTTACTTGTTTCTAAGAAATCCACCCTACTTAGATAAACTTAAAGAAATTTCTTGAAGTAAACCCCTTAAACCCTCTGACTATTTTATCAGCACTGGCTCTTGATTTTGTTACATAAAAACACTATGAAGGATTATATGTTCACTTTCTCATTTTATTAAAAATGATCCTTAGTTTTCTACAGTTGCTCGGTGAAAACAGTTCTAGTAATGCTTTGGAGAGATCCATTCCTAGCTTTGTTATTGAGCTAATGACTAAAATGATCATCCTTTGAAATTCTTCAAGCAAAGCACTACAGAATGGCCACTAAAATGTGATTTACAAAACATAATGAAGTCTGAGCACATGTTTAAACTAGAGAATGTTGGTGCAGTATGGTTAATTGTTAGCTTTGGTTGAGTGTAGATGAAAATTTAGAATGGTAAACAAATGGACATTTCAGCTGTGTAGATATTACAGACAAGCCAAGCAACCTGAAGGCAGAGAGAATAGTAAAGTCATGACTTGCATTTGCATAAAAATGAGACAGATAACACATTTCGCCCTTCATATTTCACCCTAGCACACTAGCACCACCATAAAGACCACCTAGGTACATGTTTCATTTTCTGTACTAATAACTTTGGGGTTGGATTTTTGCCTTAAAATTTGGGCACAGGGGGCATGTCCAATTTACATAAAATTCAAACTTATTTCCACAAATGTTTTAAAGTTGAAGGTCAGTATATATTCTGTTGTTCTCTGCTCATTTTTACTTAAATTATGGAGTAAAGAAATTATTATATTTAGTGAATTATATGCACGGCTCTGAGATTGCTTTGCATTTCCTGTATTAGCCCCTAAACTAGGATATGGACATCATGAACTCAGGATATATATACTGTATGTTAAAGTAAATGGTAGATTGCAGATAGGATGATTTAAAAGAACGCTTGGAGACTACAATATGTCACATTGCATCATAGATAGTATTTCTATCATTCCTTTTTATGTTAAAGATATGTTTCTTAATTATATATATCCATGGTAATCCAATACCAAAGGTTAATATCTTTCATAACTATTTACCCTGCCTTGAAACATTTCAAAGGTCCAGTAAAATCTATTAGCAGAGCCCTCAGCTTTGTGGTAAATTTATGTTATATATTTGTTCTGGGAAAATAGAAGTCATTCCCACAATTTAGTTTATAAATATTTTGAAGGGGGCACATTTTCCTATAGTTTTTCCTGAATCACGCTATTTTTTAAAAGCATAATCAAAGGTTTTGAAAATTCAAGTCATCATCACTAAAGCTTTCAATTCTTTTCATAATTGCTTTTGGTAAAAACTTATTTTGATGCAACACATAGAGGTAGCTCTAATGAAATGATAAAATTTACTATAGGTTTTAAAAGTAAATTTTAACTTCATGAAAGATAAAATTTTTAAATATTATAGAGAATTCTACATTGCAGAAAATATTGACATTTGAAGTTTACGGTAAATATCCCACAATTAAAACACCCTTTAAAACCATATACATTATTTTAAAAACAAGCATTTAGGACAAAATTTGAATGTGACAAAGTGCTACATTAAAATTAGTCTAGGACAGCATAAAGTCAGCCAGTAGCCAGTAGAGGTGTAGATACAGAGCTCCTGGTTCTTATCTGTCTACTTCTTTAAAAGACTTAAAAATATTTGAGTGTGTGTGTGTGTGTGTGTGTGTGTGTGTGTGTGTGTGTGACTGTGTGTGGTTGTTCAGAAACTGAAATATTTTATCTTCATTATTTTCAAATGCAGGTCCCATTAACCTCTTCACACAGGTACAGCTATGCTGAAGTATGTGCACTGTAGTTAGAGGACAACCCTCAAGAGTGATTTTTGTCCTTCTTCCAAGTCATCTTCAGAAGCCAACTTCCATCATCAGGTTTGGTGTCCAACAATGCTTCCTGCTGACTGACCTTATCATCCTCCACATATTTCTTTTAAAATGTTTTTGTACAGTTATTTGAACTAATGGCCTCATTATTAAACTAGATTTCTCTTTATAATAAACTTATAATAAAATCATATATAAAAGCTAGTTTTCTTCTGTGTACTGTGAGAATTATAAAGTATATAGAACCTTGGCAAATATAAAGCACAACCAACATACTGTAGAAATGTAAAATACTGTACAAAATTAATTTAATAAAATGCCTAGGACAACAACACTTATGAGAAAAACAATAATGATGGTGTCTCTATTTTCACTTCACAACACATTTAAGGCAAATTCTGAGTAGTTTTAAAAATAATATGTGGTACTGTGTAGTTTCTGAAATAAGGTGCAATAAAAAGTGAATTAACTTCATCAATGATCCAAAGTTATGACAATATATTTTTACCCACTCTCTATAATTTCTTAGTTATCTCAAGCTTAGTTCATGTTGCCTAATAGGAGATCAACTGAGGTATCTGGGCTATTTCCTAAATTAGCTACATTTTCCTACTGTGACACTTAAAATAATTTAATGAATTCATTTTAATAAAAAGCTCACTACCCAAACTATAGGGTTGTTGCCATTTTTAGTAATACTTTTGGTATGTAAGGACATCTATGTGTAGTTGACCTTTCAATTTTCATGCTGTTGCTGAAAGAAAAATATTACACATAAACTAATAACTGTCTGTGATTCAAACCTGGAATTTGCTTTGTGCAGAAACTTTTCATCATTTAAAAAATTCTACTGTTCAATTGTATTGTAATGGAATCTACTGTGTTTTGCAAAATAAACACAGATTTTGACAGCACACAGACTGATTTTCTACAACTAACTTCATCTGTTACCCTGGGAAGCAACATGATATGTCTAGGTCTCATTTCATTGCATGGTTTAATTCAGTATCACTGAAGAGAAGCATGCATGGAGTTTGGAAGCTAGCTTCTGCCTACACAAGGCCTGGAACAGTGCAAAACACTTTCTGGATGGATATCTTTTTCTTTTTTTTTCCCTCAATGTGGGTGTACCTTGGCTAGCTGGAGATGAATGATAAAATATGGAAGAAGTTACCGGAATACATAATTTCCACAGAGTGGCTTGTTTACATTAAAGGCAACAGTTACACAGTTTGAAAGCCACACTCACTGAGATCCAAATACTGGTTCCAAAACTGAATTTAAACTTCACACTTCATAAGTAGAGGAAGATTATTCAATGGAAAATGATAAAAATAAAATTGTTATATCTAGATGTAGAGTTTAATTTTGTAAAAATAAAGAAATATACCTCATTTTTCAGACAATCAGTGTTCATGAACAATTAAGAGGGAAAAAACTTTGTACAGCAACTCACATCAACATAAAAATTTAAAATAGACTGTCTAAGGGAAAGAGCCTTTCTGTGATATGATTGATGGTAATTAGAATTATCCATTATATGTCCATGAAACTTTAGCACGGTACTACTTCAAATACAGTTCTAGGACAACTTGGCACGCAGAATAAATTTGTCAACCACTATAGCTCTTCATCTTCTAGCAGACACCCTCACTCAGAGTCTCACATATGCATACATTAATATTAAAAACATACAGCGCTATAAAGCAGAAGTTTGTTCTAAAGTTACATTTCTACAACAAAAGCAGATTTGGATGTACACATGTATATGTATCTGTATATCCAATGTCTGTTATAGAAATGGATTTTCTTCTTGGAGTTCCTGATTAACATATGCTATGATGGTCAGAATCTCAAGAGGCATGTCTTTAAGCAGATTTGTTTGATTATGTGCAGGAATTCTAAGGCATTGGAAGTAGTTTTTCCATGGGGCAAGTTTGTTCTTGCCATGATACACTCTTGAAATATTTAAAAAGTCTCAAGTCTCCTTTGTGAGCCACATAGAAGGAGGCATTCATAGTACACAGGCATTTGGCTCAAAGGTCAGAAACTTGTTACTGCTGTTTTAATGTTTATGGAATAGCACCATAGGAAATATGTCAGAAACAAATCATTTGCCACCCAATATTGTATTTTTGAAACTGAATTTCAAGAAGAGAACAAAAAAGCAAGAGATTTTCATTTCTCCCAAACTCTACTTCCACTTCATCCCATCATTTTTAAATATAGTAACAACATCAATAACAATAACCATAATAATAACATATCAACACATTAACAATAAAAGAAGGACCATAGCAGCAGCAGTAGTAACTGGAATAAGAAACATCCAGGTAGTCATTTGGAAGATGGCTGCACACACCTCGTTGGAATTTTATCTTAAAGGTTTATAAGACATGGTGAGTTTTTTGGATTTGGTGTGACTATTCAGCACTTCCTCAGAGAGAAATGAGTTTACTAGTGAACTGGGTGTTTTCCAGTAATTAAATATGATATCTAGGGATTAACTGCATTGTAGACACTATAGATATTTCAAACTTCTCAAGATATAGATACAATGAAGTGGTCACAAAATCATTTGTGTGAACAGGTTAAGCTGGCCTGCATTTGAAAGTAATGAAGATAAAATATTCCAGTTTCTAAACACACATGCATACACACGCACACCCACCCACACACACACACACACACAAACACACACACACACATACATGCACACTTGCATGTGTGAACATACACACAAACACATACCTACATTTAAATGATGAACCACCTTCCAAAGACCACTAGTCCACATCACCTTTCATGGATTTGGTTTACATTATGTCTGACCTACAAAGTCTAAGCAAACATGCTAACACCCAAGAAGTGGGTTTCCAAGCTATCATCTGTCCGATCATTTTTCATCTCCAGATCTTGAAAAAGTAGTCAAGAAATCACTCCAGAGAATCACAGCTCATTAAATGAACTGTCCAAAATGTGCGGCATCTATTTCAAGCTGTTAATCTTCCTTGAAGAAGCATAACTTTCAAACATCCTTGCAATGCCAATCAGGTTTTCTGGAAAGTTCTCTTTCACTTCAGAGACAACTTTAATCTTGCAGGTTTCTTTTGCTCAAATTCATTATATAAAAAATGTAATAATATTGTCAATTTTAAAAATGTCTTCTTTCTGTATACATAATTCCTTTCTGTTCTGAGAGAGGGCTGGCATTAGTTCTAGGCATGCATGGTTTCCGGGTATCGTATACTTTTATATCTTATATAAAATCCTTTCTTGTTGATAGTGTCATCTGTGTGAAAATGAATCAAAGCCGCATCTCCCATTGAATAGATTTCTTCTGGTGGCTGAAAGAAAAGTAAATAAAGCAGAAATGAGAGGAGAATGGGCCACTGTTCCATTCTCATGTGCATGCTCTAACCATTCAATCCACCCAACAACCTAGCAAAGTACTCCTGTTGGATTTATTCTCACAAAGATGAGAAAACATGAGATTTAGGGAGAAAATGGCATATCTAAGATCTCATATTTTGAAAACATTTTAGTACACACCTAAATTCTAGAATTTTCACTAAGATTTGGTATTTTTTCAAAACTTTTTAATCTATCTTCTTTTCATTTATGTATAAAAAGGAGATTATAAAACAATAAAAAGATGTCCAGTGGTTATTGTGAACTGAGCCATTTGGGGGGTCTAATTCTTCCTTCTCTCCCTTTTAATAGCCTAAAATATTCTAAGAAGCTCTTTTGTTACATGTGTTATTTTGATAGAATTTTGGTATTTATTATTATTATTTAATTCATAGATAAAAGTTGATACTCAGAAAGTCAAGGCTATTGTGATTCCAAAACATACACATGAGAATGGTCTAAATTTGAAAGCAGTGGGTCCTGGGGAAAATAGAAAAAGCCAGGATGTCTCTCATTCTAGCTTCTCATGTGGCCTCTCCCCTACCTTCTGCACTGTACCTCTGTATGTAGAGAAATGGAGGAACACTCTGCATTGTTGAGCCTATACTAGTAGCTCACCCTTCCACTCTGAACAAAGGGATCTGCCTGCCTGCCTGCCTGCCTGCCTGCCTGTCTGTCTGTCTGTCTGTCTGTCTACCTATTGTATATGACTGCTGTAAATGCATGCCAGGCATCAGATCTCACTACAGATTATTTGAACCACCGTGTGTTTGCTGGGAATTGAACTCAGGAACTTTGGAAGAGAAATTAGTGTTCTTAACCTCTGAACCATCAAAGAATGGAATATAAACTGGAGGAATATGGACTTTTTTCTTTCCTCTTATGCTTTAAATTCAAAGGGTTCAACATTGTCGAGGTTGTATACTTGTATATATTGGTTTTGGATTATTAATCATTTAAATATTTACTGTGCAATTCAAAGTTAGAATATGAAAAGCAACAAGAAACAAGAATAACTAAGTTGATAGTTCACATGAAATATAATGTAAACTCATTAGAACTGGAGAAATAGGTGACCCATGTTTATTTTTGTTGAGCTATTGGTAATAATAAACTATGACTTTATTTTAAAAGTCTTTCCAGTTTGTAAATATTATATATACCAACCACTGATTAACAGGCTTCTCATTAATTGACTATGGGATACTGTTGTTAGCATACTTACCCCTGATCCACAGAATCTGCCAAGACCCACAGCTTTTGAATTGAGACCATCAAAGACTTCAACATAGTCATAGCCACAATCGGCTTCTTCTTCTACTTCAAAAGTCTGGAAGGACAATTCAAGTCGAGAGCCTCGTTCTGACACCAACAACCATTCACAGTCCAGTTGTCCTGGGTAGTTATTATCACCAAACTGAGCATGAGAGTACAGGTCTCTAGGCTTCGGCTCTGCCTTCAATCGACCACCACATTCTGACCAAAGAAACAAACGAATAAGCTTGGTGACCTTCAATGTCCAGCCTGTTTCAGTGGAGTCCATTCAACCTCTAATGCCTGTTTCCACATCTAGGATTAGGTATGTGTTTATGACTAGAGAATCAGACACTGTCATGTGTATAGACAGGAAAATCACATACAGCCTGTCTGGCTTAGGAGACTAGCTTAAACATCTAACTGACTATGAGACTATGAGCAATCAAGATTATGTCTGTGATCCTTATTTTCCCAAAGACAAAGTACATATGCTAATGGCACCAATCTATGTGTGTTTATAAAATGTAATACACAAAAATTACCTAGAAGAGTACCTTCCAAAAATTTGATCAATAGAATTACAGAAGATACACCTAATAATGTTTTTACTTTCAAATCATTCTTTTCATGGTAAAACTTAGAATTTAGTCATCAAATAAATAGAAATAACCTGAAAAAAGTACCAAAGCATATAATGTTTATTCATATATTTGCTATATAGAACTTTATATAATATATACATTATTGCACATGTTCAATAATATCATTTGAGTTGTAATATTATCCCACACAATCAGCAAAAGAATACACAATTCATCACAGAATCAGTCCATGCATAATTGATGTATTTGCTACAATAAAATTTTAGTCTCAGTTATTTAGAGAAATACAAATCAGTTCTGTGCACTGCTATCATCACCCATAGAAAATATATCAAAAAAATAGAGCAGTGAAAATAGAATCTCTTAGCTCGTATAATTCAGAGAAAGGGATGTTCCCCAAACTTTTAGTAGTTCACTGAAGTCAGAGACTTCAATTTACTATGGCATAGATCAAATAGCAGCATCAGGAGGCTAAAAAAAGCCTAAGAACAAACCTACTTGTAAGCACAGAGATAAAAAACGTGAAAAGATTGGGAGAAAGTAGGGTGTCTACCAACACCTGAGAAGTTTCCAAGCATTTGTGACAATCGTCAGAACTAGGGATTTCAAAGCTAAGACCAGGAGATTCCCCCAGAAAAACTGTTCTAAGATGTGGAGATGCAAAACCACTATGTATGAAAACACATACCAATGTCACCATTGGTCATAAGATAACCCATAGTGAGGATGACTGGGCAGCAGAAACACTTAGGAGGTTTTTGGTTTGTTTGTTTGTTTGTTTGTTTACTTGTGCTAGTTAAACTGTATTGTGCTTTGGGAGGGGTGTGTATTTTATTCACCTTGTTTGTATATGTGTGAAGATGAATATGTGTACACACTGTGGGAGTAAGAAGTATATACTAGACGTTTTTCTCAACCATTCTCTGCCTTATTTTTTTAAAACAGTGTCTTCCATTGAGTCTGGATCTCAGCAATTTGGCTGATTTAGCCAGAATATCTGTGTGGTTGGCAAACCTGACATGTTCTCTGTCTCCCCAGTACTTAATTAGAGAGCTGTGCAGCACAATGCCTGCTACTTAGCCTAATGGGGATCTGAACTTAGGCCCTCATGCTTGGGAGGAAAGCAATTTACTGACTGAGCCATCTCCCCAGTAACCAGGTTGGTAATGATTTTAGATTAATATTTCCGAATCTGAAGTACAGATCCTACATCTAAATGCATGTCAATCAAGCCTTAGGCTTTCTCCCAGGACAGCTATACATTCAGAGAACATACTTCTATCCCCAAGAGCATCTTTCTCAGATGATTAGCTAGGCCTTTTTGTTCAATGTTGTGACACAGATAATACTATTACAGACGTTTACCCATCAGATAACATACTCATGAAACTATCCTTAAAGGCTGGAATTTCCTTCTGATTTGGGGTTATATTCATCCAGGATCATATATTGGAAGCAAAACACCCTTCTTCCCCAGAGTAACTCTTATACAACTCTCAGAAAATAGACTTTTCTACATGTCACAGTCCTTAAAAATCAGATTCATGGGTCAAAATCCAGGATTGAACAAAGGGCATTGTATGCAAAGCTTGCACCGTACCGCTAAGTTATATTTCAGATTCTCCAGTTTCCTTTGAAGTTGAGATCTCATACAATGCTCGTGTTAGATGGTCTATATGAAAAATGGATGATCCAACCAACCATATATAAAATTTAATGGTGCATGACTCATAGCTAAAGACTATCTTAGTTTATTCAGATTATAAGAGTACATGAAAATATTCAGGTGCATTATTGAAAGCTACAGACAAAAAGAACAATAGCTTTAGAAATGTTTTCTATCCGAAAGGAAATACATAATTAGGACTTGTAAAACATCATGTGAGCAACATGTCTTATTTGGGACTCAGCAATTAAGAGAACTGGTTGCTCTTCCAGAAGACCTGGATTAAGTCTCACCTCCCACAAGACGGATCACAACCTTCTGTAACTCTAGTTCTAGGGCATCTGATGCCCTCTTCTGCCTTGCATAAGTACCAGGTATGGAGATGATATACATATATACATGCAGGCAAAACAATACTTCACATTGAATTAAAAAGAAAAGAATTGTGGAAATACATCTGATTTCAAGGTAGGTTTGTTGCGGGGAAATATTAAAAATGAACCAGCACATTCCTGCACTTGAGCCGGCACCTCTCTGTCCCAGCAGCCTGGGCAGCCATGGAGGGCAATGACCTGACCTGTTTTTATCTCACAGAGACTCTCTGGCCAGGAGCCCCAAAATGTTTACACCCAGCTTGCTAAGTTCCCAAGCCCAGTGCTTTAACCGCCCCCCCCAATGGCCTTTGTGGTACACATCTGGCAAACCCATGCTTTACCTTTCTCTCTTGAACCCAAATGAGCTGGTGTGTGAAGGAAAACACAACACAACCTTAGTTCAGAAATAATGGTAACTCAATTCCTGGGTACAACAACTAAAATCCTAATCTTGTAAGCCTTATTAACTCTAAATCTTCAGATGGCAAATCCTGATGGATCCATCATTGAAATTGGGAGACACTCATAGCTACATCCTATCCTCACACTATCTCTGTCCAAAAAAGGCCCTAACTCTGTCTTGCTTCCTCTCTTACCCGGAAGTCCGCCTACTCACCCAGTGATTGGCTCCTTTATTCATTAGTGAATTGGTTCACAAGAAGTCACCTGAGTATAACTCACTCCTCATCTGTAGCCCCTCCCAGGAGAGCGGAATTAGCATCAACATACAAACAATACCAGGCCCACCCACAACACAGAAATATGTGAACAAGTAGATTGAAGTTCCTGATTTTAATAACTGCTGGTTCTCAAGGTGTGACATAACCGATAAATTCTTTTCAAATTTCAAAGTCTGTCAATACTTTAACTGCAGTGGATCCATGGGTCAGGAAGAACTTGGTTGAGGAGGTGGCATGAGATATGGGGTATGCTGCATTGGAATGCCTGATTTACAAGAAGTTGTCTGTCATTCCCATCTTAGAAGGAGAATTAAGGTAGGAGGAAAATAGAAAAGAAAATGAAAAGGCACTTAAACGCTTATGAATCTAAGCATAACAAAGTTGTCAGCTCATGTTTCTATTAAAAGTCATACAGCTTTATATTTGAGAACAGTCTAAAATATGACTAAAATCAACTCTTTCATGTCACCAGGTCTACTCATTCCTTGATGCCCATAGATCTCTGTTCATACTAATGAATGTAAAAAATAATGTTCTTATCAATAAAGCTCAAAGAGGAAATTTAGTACACCAGGTGATAGTTCAAGTTAATCATTGAACTATTTTGTATGTAGTGATGTAAAACATGGATGACCTGAGAGAGACCCATGATAAACTAATATACATCATGAGGCATCTCACTGCTTTTTTACTTCTTTTGGTTCTTCAAACTCAAGCCAACATAGTATTAGATACTTTCCCAGAAAAGATAATTTATATAGTCAATATATTGTCAATAAATATCTGTATTAAATTATCAAGCCAAAATATATAAAACCAGTCTAGAACATGTTAGCAATAGTACTTTTAAATCAATAGTTTAATAGTACTTTATAAGGTCCCAAAGCCTTATCTACCTTTCTGAGAAATTGAAAATGGACTCAAGAAGAGAAAATATGTAGTAGATATCATTTTCATTTGCAAAAAATATTTGTTTGTTTCCTAGTAGTATAACATTCCAGAAGGCATCAAGTAATTTGACCTTTTACTAGTCCATTCTAATTCAGTTGACCTCCATGTGAACAACTTTCTCTGAAAAGGACATGACAAAATAGTATTGGAGTCTTAAATGTCACTGACAAACCATAAAATGCTTAGTACTCGAGAAAAACCATGCAGATAAGCAAAGCCACAGTTTAAATATGTCTTTCTCCATTCCTCCTCCTCTTCCTCCTCCTCGCTTCCTCCTCCTCCTCCTCCTCCTCGCTTCCTCCTCCTCCTCCTCCTCCTCCTCGTCTTCCTCCTCCTTCTCGTCTTCCTCCTCCTCCTCCTCTTCTTCTTCTTCATTATCGTCATATCTGATAGAATATACTTTTTTGTACATTTTGTTTCTTTCAACTACTGGATTAAATTAAATTGCACTTGAATATGAACTGCCAGAGGAAAACAATGTTCTCTTACCAACAATGTCCACATCCATTGTATGGATAGCATCACTTTGTAAAACAAAACAAAACAAACTACATAACAACATTGTAATTGGCTGTTTTAAATTCTTTTGGAGCCAAAGCTAACATTGTGTATAAAAAAATAAATTCACTTAGTTAAATTAAAATATATAGTTGAGGCCACAAACCTATTGCATTTGTTCTAGAAGTCAGTAAACAATATAAAAGTGTCTTAAACATGTGATGAAGTTCCCAGATGTAATCCCAGCTTGGACTTTAGCTTAACTTACACTGTGAGCTATTAACTTATGGGAATTTCCATTGTACCTTTCCCATAAATCTCTGGTTGTCCCCTAAAGAATACTAACCCATCACACTGTCTAAGAAATCGCCAAAACAAAATTTTGATGTGAAGTTATAGAACAACTGAATTTAATAGAAATAATATTGTTTAAGGAGATGTATCCAGCAAGTGAAATGCAGACTAATTTATGCCTGGTGCTATTTTGCAACAGCACAGGAAAAAAAAATCCACACAGAAAGTTTCAAGATCATTCATCTAAAAGCCAAAGTTCATAAATAAATTAGTAACAGGAAAGGCAAACATGCAAACCGTAGCAGACATATCAATCAGAATAAATAACTACAGCAGGGGAGCTGAGACTCTGGTGGCAATTGTCACTGATATTTTTGGTACTTTGGTTGACATTTAAGTTCCAGCTGCAGATTCCTCATATTTAAAATGACAGAACCAAATGAATAATACCCAATTTCCATGTTTGCTTTAACATCTGACTGAGGTTAGTTACTGTAGTACTTGAATAGATATAAACTAAAACAGGCTTGCCATTTCATTTATGTAATTGATACACCGAGTTCAGTCTTTACCTATTGCTTCAATGAGTGATGACATGTCTATTCATGTCTGTCTTCATTCTATAGTTTTAAAAGGATAGAATGTTCTATAGAGGTATACATTAGGTTTGGAGGTGGTCAAAATTGGAGTAAATCCATGACTATATACTGGCTTGCAAACATTTATTTGCAAATTTATTAACCATCTACAAATTCAGTTTCTTCATCCACAAAATGGAGATGATACAGCTGATCTCAGTTTGAGAGAATTGATGTAAATTGTTTTCATGATAAACAACAAGTAAATAGAGTACAAGGGTAGAAGTCACAGACTGCTCTAGAGGTGTCATGGGCTTTATAGCTGTCAATAACCTCAAGACATTTGTGTGTGCATGTGTGTGTGCATATGTGTGTGCACATGTGTATGTACATGTGTGCATGTATATGTGTGAGTGTGTGTACATGTGTGCATGTGGGTGAGCATGTGTGTGTATGTGTGTGCTTATGTGTGCATATGTATGTGCATATGTATGTATGCATGTGTATGTACATGTGTTAGTGTGTGCATGTGTGTGAGCATGTGTGTGTATTTGTTTGTGTGCAGGTGTATGTGCGTGAGTATGTGTGTGTGTGTGCATATATGTGTATGCATGTGTGGTATGTGTGCATGTGTGTATGTGTGTGTGCCTGGGTGTTTGCATGTGTGTGTGTATATGTGTGTGTGCCTGTGTGTGCATGTTTGTGTTTAAAAGCCACCAACTTCGTACCATCAGAAAAATTCTGAAGGCATAATGTTTTTCCACAGCTTTAGTACTTAGCAAATTAACAGGATTGTATCTAAAATACCAATTGTCTAGAAAATTAATAGGAAATGTCTACAGTTTAATTTTTCTAAAACCACATTTATAACTCTTAAAAGAAATAATCAACTATCATTAATGTTAATAGTCTAATAATTAATAGTGCATAGCACACCACTATTTTAACACTTCCCACTTTCTCAGAGTTAATTGTAAGTCAATTATGTAGTAAAATAAAAACATACAGAGAAAAATATTTTCCAATAAAATAGTTATCACATACAGATTGCTAATGAAAAATTAAAGAAAACCAAAACAATTGCGAAGAAAACATGACAAATATTGTATTAAATTATTTCACATACTCTTACATTGTATTAAATATTGTGTTAAATATTGTATTAAATTATTGCACATTACTCTTACATTGCCCTATATAATACTTCAGTATGGCCACCAGGTGTCACTATAAGCTCAATGACTTTAACAAATATCTATGATTACTGTTTTTTCCCTAAAATCTGAAAGGAAAAGGGAATATTCCTTAGCATATTTTATAGACCTTGTATTTAAATTGGCCCCATGGTATAAATAATTTTATCTTACTTATTTTACCTTTACATAGTTATACGTTTCTTAAGTAAACTTTTCCATAATAGCAAAAAATTGGGATTAGGGAAAACATCATATTACATACCAAATACAAGTTAGGGAAAATGACAATCTGTTGAACAAAGAATAAATCCCCAAACACTTTACAAAGCATGTATTAAGGCAAAAGTTAGCTTTAAAAAGAGCAGCCTAGTAGATGAAACAAAGGTTTTAATTGTAAGGTATAGCTTCTTATCTATAAAACATAACATGTCTATGAAACTAGTAATGCTAGTTATAAGATTAATTATACAAATATTTAGAAATACTTCTACATCCCCAGGTTTCACTGATAGGAAATCAAGCTGATTTTTTATTATCATCATCATCATCAACATTTGTTGCTTTATATTTATTCCATGAATCTTCAACTTCTGCAAAACTATCAAAGTAGCCTGAATAGCTTCCAAGTTTTCCATATAACACATTTCAAGGAGATTTTACCAGCTGTGATATTTACTTTTAATTGGCAGTCTGACACAACACAGAATCACCTGAAAGACAGTCTCAATGGGGTGTTGTCTAGATCAGGTTGCACCTGGGTCTGTCTGTGGGGGATACTTGATTTACATTAATTGATGTGGAGAAATGCAGCTCTCTGTGTTTGCCCTACACATTAGATAGGGGATCCTAAACCACCTAGCTATGTAGAGGCTGTGCATGAAACAGCATGTAATGCACTCATTTCTTTTCTGTTCTTGAGTAAGAATGTAACCACAGCTGCTTCAAGTCCCTGCCTTGACGTCTCAGTAATGATGGACTGCAACCTGGAATTGTGAGCCAATCTTCTTTCACCCCAAATTTGCTGTATGTCAAGACATTTCATCAAAGCCATAGAAATGTAGCTTGAGGTAATTCTATTAATAAGGTACACCTACATACCCAACACAAAGAGTTATAAAAGAGAGGAAAGTACAGTGGCATGTGTTTATATATATGCATATGTACATAACTATGTATATATACATATGTATATATAATCGTGAAACCTTTAGTTTATATGCTAATTTAAAGATTAAGTTTTAAAAAGCATTTTCTTAGAAGGAAAACATTAAGATAATTGGCTGACCTGTGGAATGTGTAGCTTGAAAGCCTTTTCTTTGAACAGAGGCATCAGAAATAAACCGAATAAACATTTCATTCCCGGTTGCCATGAGGGGATCTGGTATCTTGCTGCCACATAGTCGGCCAAGGATTGGTGACTTCTCTGTTTCTCCATCAAAAATTTCCAAGTGATCATATGCACACTCTTGATGTTGCTCAACCTCAAACTCATTGAAGGCCTATTTAAGAAGAAGGAAACTTTTATCTAGCAACAAATCATTCAAGATAGTCTCCAGGGGACAAATCAACTATCAATAAAATGTGTTCATGGTAAACACAGGAATTAATCCAAGGAGCACATCATTGAAAGGCTTGTGAAAGACGTGGCGCTGACCTCCTGTAAAAGGATAAAGATAAGCACAGGGTGTCAGTGTAGCTGTTATGCTATCCAGAGATCTGGTATCCTGCAAAGGCTGTTGGCCACAGGTTTGAGCCCAGAGAGACCAAACTGTGCAGTGGTGCAGATTCCAGAAGCAACAGTTTACTGGGAGGCCTTTAGGTCATTGAGCACACTCCTACAGCTTCACCCGTGTTCTTCCTGCCCATGGGATGAAGAATGTTCCCTTCAATCTTGAACTCCTACCATGAGGTTCTCTGTCACAAGCCAAATAATACAGCCATGAACTCATACTTCAGTAATTGTGGGCCAACATAACCCTTTTCTTAATAAATTCATTACCTCCAGCATTCTGTTAAAGTATAGAAAGCTGCCTCATACGATATAAAATTACTAAGCAAGGTATTACAATATATTCAAGCATTATAACTATTTTTAATGTTATAGACTTAGAAAATAACCTTGCAAATAAATCTTAAAAACTACAGTCCAAAAATAACCAAATGCAAGGTCTATAGATGTGAATAAACTTGTATACTATTAGAATGGGCATTCAGAATCGGAGCTGTGGAGTTCAGATTAAATCTTGCATTTCCAGCCCTGAAGCTGTTTTGTACACTTAGCCACCATCGAAATAAACAATCAAATAAAAATCCCATGGGAAAATTAGAACTAGAATGACCATTAGCTTTACATCGTCCACTATGACCCATGTCCTTCTGTATCCCCTCATATTTTCCCCTCTCCATCATGTTATATTTCACACACATACACATGCTATTGGTTAGATTCAGAATATCAGAGTGCACATGTCTTTTTCTTTCTTTCTCAGACTGTGTGAAACAGCTTAGTATGACACATTCTAAGTCTCTCCATTTCCTTGCAAACCTTCCTTTACAGCTGAGTACTACTCATGGATACATATAACATGAATACACCAAACTATCATCCATTTTTATTTTGATGAACAACATACTCAATCCCAATTCTTTGCTACAATGAATAAAACAACAATAAATACTATATTCCCAGGCATGAAACAGCTATGTCCTATGGTAGTTGTATTTCTTTCTTTTTAATTTTGAGAACTCTCCAAACTGACTCCCACAATGGCTGTACTAATCTGTACTCCATCAACAGTGCATAATGGTCCCTTTCTCTCCACATACCTGCCAACACTTGTTTTCTGACTAGTAGACATTCTGGGTAGAATAAGGCATGATTCAATAGTTTTAATTTGAACATCCCTGAAAGCTGGGAATATTGATCTCCTCAAAAACAGTTATTAAACAGTCATTTGAGTTTTTTTAAAATCCATTCTGTTTATTTGTTCATTTGTTGACCTGCAGTATTATTTCAATTTTATTTACTTTATTCTATTCTTTATAAATTCTGAATATTATCCCCTTGTCTGTTTTTGTCTTCTCTTTCAAAAAATTAACTGTGTCTACATTTGAGTTTTATTTTCTGGTCTTCTAATCTATCTCATTGTTCTTTATGTTTATTCTTGTATAAATATTGGGTTGTCCCCTTTACAGTTGTCACCATTGCAATTAAGCCTACACAGAATTTAAACTATTATGATAATTAGATAATATGTATGATAAGTTAAATATTATTGAAAATCCATCAGAAACATTGGAAGAGTCATTAAACATTGTTTTCTTTTGATTATCACAGTGAGTGAGCATCTACACTAAATAGATCCCCCTAAGGTAACTACTATGTTTTCAGGCAATATAAATGTTGTAAACCATTGGAGGCCAATAAAAGAGAATTTTTACTGTATATTATCTTAGTTGATCTTACAAACTATAGTATTCTAAAACAAATAAACATTCTGTTAAGGTAGTGTGTTATAAGTTTACTTTTTCTGTTAAAGGCCAGTAAAAGACAATTTTTACTATATATCATTTTAGTTGATCTTACAAACTATAGTATTCTAAAACACTAAAGTAAACATCCTGTTAAGGTAGTATATTATACTTTTATTTTTTCTGTTAAATGCTATATTTATACTAAGGCACCATGGCAACTTTGTCATGTTTTCCTGTTATCTATACCATTTTAAAAATATCCTGCTTGAGGCAGAGGGCATGGCCAAGCAAAAACAGGTGCAAACTAAGAGCCATCCCATGGGCAAGAATCAATCCCTGACATTACTAATGATACTGTTATGCTTATAGACAGGAGCCTAGCATAATTGTCCTCTGAGAGGCCCTACCCAAGAGCCTATGCAATGAGATGTAGGAGACCCACAGCCAAACATTAGATGGAGCAAAGGAGTCTTGTAGAAATGTTGGGGAAGGGATTGAGGGACCTGAAGAAGATAGGAACCCTACAGGAAGACTGAAAATGACCAATAACTGGTTTTGAGGAGATCAATATTCCCAGCTATCAGGGAAGTTCAAATTAAAACTATTGTATGATGTTTTGAGGACTCGCAGAGACTCAGTCACCATAGAGCAGGCATGGGTTGAACCTAGGCCCCCTGCATATTACATAGCACAAGTGCAGGTTAGTCTACATGCAAGTCTTCTTACAGCTGGCTGGAGGCTTTCCCTGAATCTTTTCTCTGCCTGTGGCTCCTGTTCCCCTAATTGGGCCTCAGTGTGAGAGGATGTAACCTAGTCCTGCAATGACTTGAAGTGCCAGGGTGGGGTGATATGGGGGCTCCCTGTACTCAGAGGAGAAGGGACGAGAGGATGGGAGGTAGCTCTGTGAGAGGGGACTGCAATGATAGGTGCTGATATCAGAGTGTAAGATGAATAAATAAACACATTAATGAAAAAAATCTAGCTTTACCTCTGTAGAAATGTTATATGTATCTCTATATGTGACATATTAAAGCCCCAAGAAAGGTTAACTGGAATGGCCTGAAAATAGCATTATCCAAATATTTAGTAATTCATAATTCCCACAGTTTATAGGCAATTTTCAGTTGCCAATTAACTGTCTCTTTTTCTTCTTTGGAATCATCATATATTTAAGAAAAACAAACAAAAACCAACCAACCAAACAAAACCAACCTAGCATCCTTATTTAAGTCTACAGAGCAAAGTTAAAACATATGAAGTAAAGAAATATAAAATATGCATCAATCAAAAGTTTTACTATAATCCTTGCAGTATATTTGTGCATAACTTTTTTCTCTGAAGAAATCAGGAAAGTTATCATAATAGTCACTTTAGTTGAAGACATACTAAAAAAGTGAACTCTCACTGCTAGTTTTCGTATGTATCCACACTAAGCTGGAATCCATCTTCTGCCTTTGAAAGAGAAAAGATAAATGAAGCAATTTATACTAAGCAGGAAGTAGGAGAAGGTAATGGAGATACTAAAAAGGTCAAGAAGAGAAGGGGACAATGTATATGTTATTATATTGCATACTACTTGAAAGATTAACAAAAATACTGTATCTATGAACATGAGATATTGCTTGTTGTGAATACTATGAGGCAAGAGCAATACTCAATTCATAGAAAATACAACAATAAAGATTGACTATAGCACAAAGAAGCTCGCTGGAAATCAGAACTACATAGGGAAACATAGTGAATGAGGAGTCAGCATCAGAAATTACTTACCCTGCGGTGCAGCAAGCAAAGCAGGCAGTCACTGAGAGGAGACATGCTGTGAGTTAAATTTGTCAATCTCTATAATCTAGGGCTTGAGTACAATAAAATAGACATAGTGTATGGGATACAGAAGAGCCTCAGTAGGGGTTTAGAAGCTTGATTACATCAGTCAATTCATTCACACAACTAACCACCAATTTCATTTCACCCTGAAAATTTTGTTGATGTAGCCAATCAAACTTTCTGGTTTCATGCCTTTTGTGAGATGTTATTCAATCAGCCTGTTACAACTGGGCACAGATCCACATTCCTAGAATCAGCGTGGAACTGGTAAGAAACCACTAAGAGAAAAATTGGCTCAGCTATAGCCAAATTCTTTATTAAGTAGGAAATCAAGCCTCTGAATTACAAGAACAATGTTACTGTAAGATAATAAAACATTATTTCGGGAAATCAGTGTCTGAAAACCATTGTATGTTGTATTGGTTTCTTTTATCTCAACTTGACATGAACTAGAGTAGTTTCGAAAGAAGGACTCTCAATTGGGGAAAGGCCTACATGGACTTGGTTGAAGGCAAGTCTGTGGGGCTTTTTCCTCATTGATCATTGATGTGGAAAAATCCACCTCAGTATGGGTGGTGCTACCCCTGCTCAGGTGGTCCTGGGGTGGTATGAGAGAACAGGCTGGGCAGCCCATGAGGAATAAGCTAGTAAGCAGTATTAGTTATTTCCTAGCTTCAGCGTCAGTTCCTGACTGGAGATTACTGACTTGAATTCCCCTCAGTGATGGAGTACGATGACCTGGGTGTTGAAAGCTGAAATGTGCCCTTTCCTTCCCAGGTTGCTTTTGAGTGATGGTTCATCACAGTGATAGAAACCCTAACTAGAACACATGTCAAGTCTTTATCACTTCTGGTTGTGAATTACAGTTAATTTTGAATAAACAGAGAAAACATGAGAATCTCCCATGCAGAAGAGAACATTTTGTGAAGAATTAGAGTAATGATTTTGTAATTGATACCCCACACATGGCTAAAAGCAGATCAGAACTGACTTACTGCATGTGCTCAGACAATTCACGGCTTCATTGGAAAATGAGTGACTAGTTCACCCTCTAGTGACATTCAGGATGTTTGGAGTAAATAATACCATCTGTTTAACAGAACAAAGTTAACATCAAATAAAGTAGCTTTGAACTAGCAGGCTGTGGACCATACAAACACCTATCGAGAGCCAAGTGGCTTCAGCTCTCCATCAAACTGCTACTGGAATCACCCTGAGTTGACAAAGAGTTAAATTATTCAGTGATTCCACAGCTAATACTCAATAATATAGGACTCAAGCAGCTCTCATTCATTAGACTATTCATGAGTTTTCCACTTGATATAAACAGCAGCTTGTTAGGTCAACTGCAGAAAATAAGGGTTTTCATTCTAAAAATTAAACTTAAAATAAGTTACATGCAGCTTCCAAGAAGGTCAGAGAACTTCAGCTAGAGATCCCAGAGGTTTGGCCTTTGTGCCATAAAAACAGGTGTATAGATGAGTATCTGTATACTTCAACTTTATCTAAATTAAAAAAAAATCTAGGCCATACAGTTACTGGGGTAGCTCCTCAGAAACAGGAATGACTTTAAAAATACTGCTTAGACTTCCAGTCATAAGGTGCGCATTGCACTTTGTAACTGAACTGTCCTTCACAGACCGATGATTGCATGCTTGTTGCCTGCTGGTGCTGCTATTTTGGGGAACTGTGAGACATTTAGGACATGGGGCTACTGGCAGAGTAGATCAGTAGCGACAGGTCATTGAAGGTTATACTAACTGCTGGTCCTGCCTCTATGCCTTGTGATGTGAACAGCTTCCATCACATTGTCCCACCACAATGACCTGAGCTATTCTACCATCCCTTCTCCACCACGCTGAACTATATCCTGTGGACTCATGAACCAACATATGCAGTTTCCTTTTTCATTGTTTTTATTTCAAGCTATTCATCATACTGCCACAACAGTAACTAATAAATATGATTCACAATACAGTGTTATGGGACACGCACTGATCAATGAATAGACACAGGACACTCAACCTCTTTAACTGATTAAAATGGTGTTATTTTACTTTTTTTTCTCTGAGCTGCAGATTTAACAAAGGCTTCAGAGATGCTGAGCACATACTTTATCACTGCGCTACATTTCAGGGCCCTAAATCATTTTCTTAAGCATCCACACCAAACCTAAGGATTTGCCACTAAAACCATCAAGGGATATCTATATCAAGATTATATTTCTACAATCTTGGAGGGGGCAGTAATCTAGGTTATAGGAAGGCTAAAACACGAGAAATAACCATGAATTATAATGAGAAAGTCTAATGAACTTTAATAAATCAAACTAAGATTAAGGAGTCCACTTTAAGTAAAAGAAAAGTGAGCTTTTGTTTTGCTAGTAGTCTGTGCATGTAATGATCATGTGTTTCTAGAAACCCATTCTATCCCATGGGTTTCTATGTAGAATGGAAATGTACACTACATAATCTTGATCTTGTCCAGCCTATGCTATGCCCAGCATCTACAGGGGTTCTTTCATTAGCAATGTAGACATTAGAGGAATGACAGGGGCAGGCAAAGCACACAAATGTTCACAAAGAATCAACAAGATGATGGGCATAATGTCTTAGGTTAAATTTCAAAGTAAGAGAATTCAAGAGCCCAAAAAAAAACAAAAAAAAAATAAGAATAAGAAAAAAAGAAAAGATAAAAGAGAGGAAGGAAGGAGGAGAAAAGGAAAAAGAAATAAATTGAACATCTGTGAGATATGGACTGTCTTTGGCCTTTTATTATGGGTGAGAAACATCATTGGATTCAAACAAAATATTTGAAAGAGAAAAATTAGAGGCCACTGGGGAAATGGCACAACTTAAGCCCAGTCATCTGAGGAAAGTCATTTTCTATTCAGTAGCTCTTTCATAATTGAGATCAAAAATAATTTCATTGTGCTATGGTAGGAAATTCTATGAATTATAAGTAAATATATTTGCCTTCTACATATTTATACTTAACTTTATAAATTACAACTATTATATGGTAAATCAAGTAGCAAACAACATAAGCAATTTGGTCTATTTGGCATTTCTATGCTTAGTGTTTGTATTTGTGTGTGTGTGTGCTTTATAAAGATTGGTCCAGCTCTTGCTCACTTACTCTTATTCTCTTACTTCCTGCCCCTTCTCTCCTTGACCCCTTTCTCCTTCTCTCCCCTTCCATGTGTTCCTGGTGGGCCTCTTCTCTCTCCTCTCCACTCCCTCTCCTCCCCTTACTCACCCCCCTCCTCTCTTCCCAACTCTACTTCGTATGCCCTAAATAAACTCTATTCCATACTAAAAAGAAAAAAAAAAAAAGGTTAGTCCAAAGTAGAATAATATACCAAAAATAATGGCCAACTGTATTTCTTTGAGCCAAGACACAATGAAAGCAGGCATAAAAGCCCACAGCCTCATTTATTCATACCTGTAGACTTATATAAATTTTCTAGTAGCCATTTCCTGACTAAGCATCACTGGTTAAGTCAAAATTATAATACAGTGATCTGATATTTTCATGAAAAATCACAGGAACATGCAGTCATTATAACTGAGGTTAATGTATTCATTTTCTGCCTCTACTATAGAAAATGACTATTAACTTGGTGTCTTAAAACAACACAACTGTGTCAGACATGAGGGGGAGGGAAATGCCCCTTATCAGCTAGAGAGGGATCAAGAATGAGAGAAGATAGTTCGAGGGGTAAAAGTGACCAAAGTTCATTCATTCTATCCAAGTGTGAATCTATCAAGAGGACTAGTAATACGTGTACAATGCCTCTAGAATTTTAGTCTAGAAAAGATGAACTAGTAAATTCCTAATCTGGTCCAAACCTGTTTTGGAAGTAAGATTTCATTGGAGTACAATGAAGCAATACTGGGGATAGATAATAGAAATATCATAGTTCTTAATTTCAATGTAGCTTACAAAGCTGTAATAGACAAAAGGGCATAGTAGCAACATTAAAAAATAAACCTCTTAGTTAGACTGATAGAACAGAGTAAAGATCCCATAAATAAAATCATACATTTACACCCAACTTATTTTTTATGATAATGTCAATAACACAATATAAGGAAATTTCTTTCTTTGATAACTGATACTGAAAAAAATAACTTATATGTGCATGGAAATAGAAGCTAAGCCTTTACCTCATACCAAGTACCAAATATAATAATAATAATAATAATAATAATAATAATAATAATAATAATAATAATAATAATTCAAAACCAAAATGGATTAAATGTAAGACTGAAACTAAAGGCATCCTTGAATGAAGTATAAGAGACAAAATCCAAGCTCTGTCATATGTTCCCTGGAATTAAGATAGGTTTGGTCATTTGTAGAAATTTAAAATTAAAGTTAAAGTCTATATTTTGGGGACTGACAGAATTTTTAAGTATTTTTGAGGATGAGTCCTTATATACATAATGTAGGTAAAATAGAGCTATGGGCAAGAACGATGGCTCAGTGAGCACTGGCTGTTGTTCTAGACGTTCTGAGTTCAATTCTAGCAACCACATAGTGGCTCACAACCATGGGATCATATAAGTTATATGCATATATATATGTATATATGTATATACACATGTATATAATTTACATTAAATAAATCTTTAAATAAAACAGTAGAGCTACGCTGGCATTGGACCGACAACCTCAGAAGATGGTCAAGAAAACCTAGAGTTTCTCCTAATTTAGTAAGGAGAAGTGATGTGGACTGACCTGATGGCTCAGGGTAAAACACTTGCTGCACAAGCCTGATGACTGGAGTGCCAAAAAACCAGAACACACTTAAAAGCCAGATACAGTAATGCATGCATGGACCTTGTGTAGAGATGAAATGCAGAAGCAGTAAGTCTCTTGCATCTTACTTGTCAACTAGCTCAGCATACACTGGAGCTAAGAGAGCCTATCTTAAACAAGGCAGAAAGGCCTGGAGCGATACCCATAGATGGTGCTCCAATCTTTCAACATGGCATATGGCACATTCCCAAATCCACCCAGACACGAATTCTCTCTCTCTCTCTCTCTCTCTCTCTCTCTCTCTCTCTCT
>NW_022196905.1:203278158-203285760 GCF_008632895.1 Mastomys coucha
CCCCTCTCTCTCTCTCTTGGCAACTTGACCTTAGACTTTAAATCTTCTTAACTGTAAGAAAACTGCACTAATTTTTGTTATCTAAATTATCCAGTCTAAGATATTTTGTTATGGGAATGTAACAGACAAACAGAAGAAAAAATATAGCTATGAATTAAATATGAATAGTACAAAAATAGCAAAACAATCAAACAATGCTTAACAATTTTTTCAATTGATCGGGGAGAAATGAAGAAATAATCACTGAAAGGGAAGCTAGTTAAATAGAAATCATTCAGGCCATACTTATAGGTCAGTATCTTGCTCAACCACTTCAGAGACAGTTCCTTTTGCAGTATTAAATGAGAACAAATAGAGACCCATGGCTAGACATTAGGCAGAGAGTGAGAAACTCTGGAACACTCAACATTCACTCAGTATTCAACATGATGTCTCTATCAAATCCCAGCCTTCTTAGCTCAAGAGAATCCTGAGGAAGAGGAAGCAGAGTATTGCAAGAGCCCTAGGTGATGGAGGACAGTAAGGAAACAAGGGCTTCTAAACAAGACCTATATACATATGAACTCACAGAGACTATGGCAGCATGCATAGAGCCTGCTCACGTCTGGACCACATGGGGGCCCCAGCAATGTGAGGATATGTGGAAACAAGCCTCTATCCCTAACCCAGAAGTTATCTCTAATTAACAACCACTCACAAAATAAATTTAGCTTTCTCCAGTGGAGTCTCACTAGGTATACAAACCATTCTTAACTCCTGGTCTCATGCCCAGCTCATCAGTACTTGGCCAACACCAAAATGAATTCAGAGGCATTTTGGCAGGTTCTCTGTCCCCTAATGCTTTATCAAAGCACTTCTTTAACCTTATAAGTATTTTGCACAGATATTATAATTTCTGGTTCTGTGTTTTTATGGGATTTCCATGTATGGGAACTTGAATGCTTCTGTTTTATTCAGTTTGTTTTGTCCCATTTCAGTTTGGTTTTGGTTTTTATTATTATTATTATTATTATTATTATTATTATTATTATTATTATTTTAGATGCCTGTATATTTTCACAGGGAAAGAGAAAAAAAGATGTAGATTTGGGTTAGAAAGGGATGGGGAAGATCTGGGAAGATTTGTGGATATGGAAACCATAATCAGAATATATTGCATAAAATATATTTTGGGGCTGGAGAGATGGCCCAGCAGTTAAGAGCACTGACTGCTCTTCCAGAGATCACAAATTCAATTCCCAGCAACCACATGGTTAGCTCACAACCATCTGTAATGGGACCCAATGCCCTTTTCTGATGTTTCTGAAGGGAGTGTCAGTGTGTATGCACACACACATAAAATAAGTAAATAAATCTTAAAACATTTTTTTCAAGAAGAAAGGAGAGTAAACTCAAAACCAATCAAGTAACAATAATTAAGAGTATCAAAGTATTGTAGAATAACATAAACTTTGTCATTTCAATCCCAGATAAAAAGATAAAGTATTACTAAAGATTTAAGTGAAGCAATGGTTGAATCTAATGGCAGGTGCCACAACATAGATGAAAGACATTGAGAGAAGTTTGTAGAACAAAACATTTGACAAAATTAGACTATCATACACACACAAGTAAACCTAGGTACTATAATTTTTACATTTTAATTTAAAGGAGAGAAATGTTGAACATAACAACAAGAAAACAATAATAATTATATATACAAGATTAAAGACACATCCTTCAACAAAATAATAAAAACTATAATATCCAGAAAACAATGGGGAAATATTGAAAAGGTACAGAAAGAAAAATACAATTCTATTAGAACTCTATGTCCAATGAAATACTTTTTTAAGAGTGAGGCTGCTTGTATTTTATGAAGAGCATAAAATGTAGCATCTCAAAGAGTATGGTTAGAATATCAGACAGAAAAAATGCATTTGGTTTCTATAAGTAAATATGATCAAGAAGAACTATATTCCCAACACTACTAACTAAATAGCTTTCTATTAAGCCCATTTAGTATCCAAGGATCACTCTGCCAATCAGCACCTTGGACAGGAGTAAAACACTAAGCTGCCCTAGTCCAGAGCCATACTGTCATCTTGGCATCTAACATCCTTCAACTGAGTAACATTCTGGAAGGTCTCTTACAAACATAGCAAACAGAGAGAGTTCCATGATAGGAAATGACTCTTTGTCATCATCTCTGATTTCATTATAGTGGTATATTTCAATAAGTTCATTTTATAAATAAAAGAAAAGAGAAAAAAAAAAACTCCACAGATGGAAAAGGTCTAAAGAGGTGTGTCTTACAATAAACCTTTCAACTGGATTGGTCTCATGAACTATTCAGAGCAGTAGTCTCTTTCTTAAGTATTTTTTCTCTTTAATATAGTGCCTCCTATACTTGTGAGATGCCTCTAAATATACATAAGTAGCCAAATATTTACACTAATATATGCATCATAGTTTAGTTTCTAAGTATTTATAATATATAGAATCTATGCCCTATAATAAATTTACTCTTATTAGGTGACCAGACAGGTATCCAAGACTCAAATAAAATGGGAGAGAAGAGTAACTTACAATAATTATACGAATTAGTAATACAGAGCACTGTTAGATATAATTATAAACATAATATAAAGATATAAGAATTTTATTATCAAGGGTTATAGATTGAGGCTGGTGATATGGTTCAGCAGTTAAGAGCACTGGCTGCTCTTCCAGAGGTCCTAAGTTCAATTCCCAGCAACCACATGGCTCACAACAATATACGGGGATCTGATGCCCTTTTCTGACACACAGATGTATATGCAGCAGAGCACTCATAGATTAAATAGCTAAAATTTATAAAGAGTTATAGACTTTTAAATTAATATTCTTCAAACCACAAGACAAAATTGATTTTATTTTTAAAAGCCATGTTTTGTCTATGAAGCAAACAGAATTTATACAATCAGAAGAATACATTATATCTTTTTTAGCTGAAATAATAGTCTTGTTTTTGAGATGAATTTCTGACTTTTTAAAAATTACTTCATTTATTCTCCCATTTATAAATATAATTACCTCTAATGTTAGGCTGAAAATCCTAATGCTTATAGCAATTTTAATAATGCCTTTTAAATAGGCTTTGGGAGAACATGGCTTTCGCCTCGATCTGGGAAATTAGGAGGGAAAGCCTGGAAAATTGACTCAAGTCCATTAAATAAAACATTCTTCCCCCTTCTCTGTGGGTGAGCCAAGAAAGACATGGACAATCAGATTAATCAAAGGAAGGGGATCACTTACTAATTTGATGCGGTGGCCAGGAATGGCACTGATCGCCCACGTGCACTCTTTCCGGCTTGGATACTTGTCTGGCCAGTTGGGACTGGTGATGAGGCCACTTGGGCTGTGGATCTTCTGTTCACACTCGGCTGTGCCAACAACAATAGAGTGAGTTGGTATAGGAGTTTAGTGCAGGACCAGGCCAGAAAACATGCAGTCAATTTGCCCCCTTCTCTGCTGAAAGGTTTCCCTGCAGGCTAGCTAATCATCACAGCATCGGATGTTGCCATTTTCATCTGTTGTAGAAAATCTGTTGCTGAACATAATCAGGCAGTGTTTGTAGTCTGAAATGCTGGAAATATATGCTTGCCACAAACCACATAAATGTCTAGAAGAATATGGACTTCAATTTTAAACTTTTGAATCAGGAATCTCAGACTTCAGAAGAGCAATATGCATTGGAAATCAACCATATCAACACAGCGTTTCAGGAAAATATGTTACCACAAGGAAAAGCCAATAGACTGTGTCATTTCCCGTTCTTTTTCTGCTATCAACAGAAACATTACTTAATGATAACTAACATTGTTAAACCATGTGTTAATATTTTCTCTTTCCCTCCTATAGTTAAATATCCACTCCTATAAATGTCTACACTGCCATTTTAGCTGGCAAAATAAATGAATCTAAATGTCTTTTGGTGGAATGAAGCTCCAAAGTGAAAAATAACTTCAATGAGTATCTCAATATATTACCATATTATGATATTATGTTTCTCACAATTGGGGTCATTTTAAAGAAGACCATATTTGAGAAATTTTTTCTTACATAGATAACACACCTCTTTCATTGCAGGGCTCTCCCAGAGTCCAACCCAAACTGAATTAAGATAATTTCTATTGCTGTCATGACAGTTTCCTCCCTTCCTAAAAGAACTAATATGTCACTCTATATCCTCATAGGAAGATTTTGATTTCAACAGAGGAAAAGAAGAAGAGAAAGAAGAAGAAGAGGAGGAGGAGGAAGAGGAAGAGGATGAAGAAGATTAAAAGGAAGAGGAAGAAGAGGAGGAGGAAGAGGAAGAGGAAGAAGAGGAGGAGGAAGAGAAAGAGGAAGAGGATGAAGAAGAAGAAGAAGAAGAAGAAGAAGAAGAAGAAGAAGAAGAAGAACAAGAACAAGAACAAGAACAAGAACAAGAACAAGAACAAGAAGAACAAGAAGAACAAGAAGAAGAAGAAGAAGAACAAGAACAAGAACAAGAACAAGAAGAACAAGAAGAAGAACAAGAAGAAGAATTATGTAGCCAAACAATAACTTTATGTAGCAAGCATTAGGCCAAGAACTACAAAAAGATAAAATTCTGGACTGACACCTGGCTTCTATTGCCCATGTTTGGGCTTTGCCCTATGAAACATGGCATCTACAGGATCTGCAACAGCTCATGACAAGGCTGGGCTCTCCCTGCTAGGCAGTACAAGGTGCATACTCTACAACACAAGTAGAGGAAAACACAACCCCTTTCCTGGCAATGAAAATGAACCACAAAAGAGAGTATCTGGAAATGATTCTGTCTAACAGGAAGTTTTCTATAAAATAAGTTCCAGAAAGCTAACTGTCAGGAATAGATTTGAGCACTGATTCCACACATAATCTGTAAAAGCTGTTTTCCTTTCTTTGAATTACTTTTCATGTCTACAAAAATCATGGGGCCTTTTGTTCCCATCTTTGATTTAGTAGCACGCTCCACCAAGTTATAAACATCCTGTGAATAAACGTAGAGAGCAAAAAGTCCTCACGTCCACGTGGTTCTGCATAATGCCATTATCTCACAGAAGAGAAAGAAAAAAAATCCCTGATGTGTGACTGTATCTGAAAATAAGGTCCATAAGGATATCATGCATTCTTCTAAGATGTATACAAATACTTCTCCAGATTGAGTTTAGAGAGATTCCTTTAACCTTTATATAGCGATAATGACAGTTATAAAATTTTTCTTAATACTTTTTCTTTCAAGAGAAGCTTGCCTCTAATCTAAGTGGGGAATTCCACAGCAGAGACTCTTAAGAAGAAAAAAAGAATAAAAGATTACCCCTTTAACTTACAAGAGCCAGAATTAAAATCATTTAACATAATCTTATGGACAAAAATCTAGTAAGTTATTATCATACTACTAGTATGCTTGTTCCCCCTATACCCTTGCTTAAAACTTTAAATGCCACAGAATCTACCATTTGAGTTTGATAGTCATGATATTTAAAGGAGCATCATTCATGTAGGAAATGTATGTCATATTCAGGGAGAAATATCACACCCAATGTAAACCATTTTGGAGGGTTTATATGTGGAGAGGGTAACAAAATCTCTCTACAAAGACCTGGAACCATGTAGTGAAATTTTGTCTGGCAGATGTTACTGCAGCAGTTTCTATATTATATAGATTTAAGCCAAATGCCATCTATGTGTAAAGTGCAAAACCCCTGGGGCATTTAATGGAGTGTCCAGTAGCAGACTTTGAATCTCTAAGCAATATACAGAATTCCTTAGTTGTTTTTGTTGTTATTGTTGTTGTTGTTATTGTTGTTGTTATGGTGTTGTGTTGTTTTGTTTTGTTTTTTGAGGTTTGTATAGTTAGCATCAATGTCATTCACAGAAGTGGTTAATTAACATGGGAACCACAGTTACTCAGCCCATGTTAAGATCTGAGGTATTGTCAAGAAGAAATTATTTTTTCCCATACCTTCCTTGCAATCATGCTTGTTCTCATGCAACACGAATCCATTCCGGCACTGACAAGTGTAGCTTCCCATTGTGTTGACACACTCATGCTGACAGCCACCATTATCCTTTGAACACTCATCCTTATCTGGCAAAGAAATAAAGCTCTGTTTAGACAGTAGTTCTTAAAACAAATGGTATCAGAATGGATTCGGTTCATTGTGGTTAACTCTGAGGAAAGATAAAATAAGCTACACATTTCCTGGTTTGCAACATAAAGCAAATAAGATTTATAGTGCCTTAGTTTAATTCAGCCCTGTTTGGCTAGGAGTCTTGGACTGTGGATTGTGTTTCTGAAAGTGCTGCTTCTGGACATTGACTGGATTTCTGAGCACAAAACAGTTTTGCTATAGTTCTCTGCTGCCTCTGACTTACATTCTTTTCACTCTTTTTCCTGGATGATTCCTGACCTTTGAAGTGTGTTTTAAGACATAGATGTTCCATAGAAATCAGAAAACGAGTAAGGGTCCATGGAGAATGTGGTTATCTGAGGAAGGTGAGCTATAATGCAGGTGATTTAGAGGTGGAAGGGAAAATAATGGAACAAGACAGTTTAAGTGGGGTGTGGATTGGTGAGGTTGGATAGAGGAGTGAGTATACACAGTAATAACACACTAAGCAACTTAGTAGTTTTGAGATAGTTCATGAAGCTATCCGAAGACTGGCAGTTCTGAAACAGAGCAATTGTAATCATTTGATCCTATGCTCAAAATTTTTTCCACAGAATTTGTAAAAATACTTCTAGGACTATGCTTTAACAAGCCCCTAAATAATGAGTTTCCAAAGGAAAAAAACTATTAATTTTTAGAATGTACAGTATGTCTGTGGTTTTCTTAATTATTTTTTAATAAATACAATCATACTGAATTACTTCTTAATTCACCAATATGTACTACTATGGATAATATTATGCTCAAAACACTATGAGAAATCTAGCATGTTTTTTTTCTTCAAGGCAAGTACACAGCTATGAAGATGGAAAAGCTCCCGTAGTTTAGAATTCTGAAAGATCATCATTAGAGAGCTATTCAGCCTAAGTCATCATCATCTGTTGCCATCCCTTGCATTTACCTCAAATAGCAAATAACAATTTTACCTTCCTTTCCTGCAGCAAACATACTACTTAGTTAATAGAAAGAGCCAGGAATTTAGGTGTAAAGTAGATCTAATTATGCATCCAAATCCAAAATGTTTTTAAACTTGAATCTGACAGATTTCTAAGAACTTTCCATAAACCCCAAAGAGAACATTAGAATTTTCTTCTAACAGTTACTGTGGACTTCACCAAATAGCAACTAATTAAAAAACAAAGGTTGCCCTTTTCCCTCATGTCCTAAGGATGCTTAGTGTAACAGGTTACCAACACCAATTACCAAGGTTATGGTTGGCTCTTATGGTGAAGCACATGGCCAAGACCAAGATAAACTAAGGAGTAGATAATATACTGTGACAGGGAGCAATACGTTTAACTCTTCAGATGTCTCAGCTCACAGATGAACACATACAAATGAATACAAAGCAGAGTTAAGGCTTCCATTGTTTCTTGATCTTTTTGTTTGGCGGGGGGGGGGG
>NW_022196905.1:203285832-203288271 GCF_008632895.1 Mastomys coucha
TGTGTGTGTGTGTGTGTGTGTGTGTGTGTGTGTGTGTGTGTGTGTATTTGGCTTATACTTCTAGATCACAAATCCATCATTGGAAGAAGTCAGGACAGAAACTCAAACAGGGATGAAATCTGGAGAAAGAAATTGGGACAGAGGCCATGGAGGTATGCTGCTTATGGGCTTGCTTCCCATGGCTAACTCAGCCTGCTTCTTATAGCATCGAGGACTACCAGCCCAGGATAGCACTACCCACAATGGGCTGGACCCTCCCTCATTGATCACTAATCAAGAAAATGCCTTACAGCTAGATCTCATGGAGACATTTCCTCAACTAAAGCTTCTTTCTCTATTATGAATGCAGCTTATGTAAAGTTGGCACACAAAACTAGCCAATACAACATACTCCTTGTCAACTTGACAAATAAACACATTGCTATTAACTTACACCCTTCCTTTCTTACTCATCCCTATGACCTTACATTAAAACATAAATAACTAAAAAAAAAACAAAAAAACACCATCTTTACAAATTCCAAAACATTAATACCCTTTATAATACCCAAATCTCTTTTAAAATCAAAAGTCTTTTAAAATTCAGTCTCTTAATTGTGAGCCCCAGTAAAATAATTTCTTACTTCAAGTGGGAAAAGCCAGGGCCCAGTCACAATCAAATCAAAGCAAAACCAAATACCAACATGTAATGTCTGGGATGCACTTCCACTCTTCTGGACTCCTCCACTGAGCAAGGGTCAACATTGCTCTACATAATAATCTTGTATAAAGTTTTTCAAAATTAACTAACATTATATATATATATATGTATACATATATAATTTTTTCATTAGGACTGACATAAAAACTAATTTCAGAGTTGCTTCATGAACATAGTTATATCAGAGAACTTGTGTTATAGCAAATTGCCAATTTTGAGTAATGCCAAGGGATGTGGCTACTTCACCAAGCCCACAGAGCACACATGATTGCATGTACCAGATCTCCAGCTGTGTGCCTTCTTACATCCATGTCATAAGAGTGAAACTAAGTTATTTTATACATCAGTCCTACTGTTCACAGAGCATTGCCTGGCCAAAAGTAACAAAGCGAATTTTAAATTTAAAGAATCTATAAAGTTAAGCATACTTTGGAAACAGGATTTGGTTAATAAACTTTTTAAAGAATTTTTAGATAAAATGTACATTTAAAGTAATGTAAAAGATCCCAGATGTTTTGAATGTTTTACAAAAAAAAATCATTCATTTCATAAATTCAACTTTTAAATAAATATTTAGACAGCACTAAGGGAGGCAGTGCTATCCCCATCTAATCACTGGATCACTTAAAAATTTCAAGATACAGAACAGCTACAAAATAAATAGGTAGGCCCCAAAAATGTCTTTCTTTTATTAGAGTACGGTACTAAAATTCCACTTTGAATAAAATAAATACTAAATCAATAATTGAAAAGAATTTTTTTAAAGGTAATTAAATCTGTGAGAAAGGAGTTCTGGAGAAGAAGGAAGCAAGATAGGGTGACATGGAACTCAATGGAGCTTGTGAAGCATTAACTTCAATTACACTGAACACTCAGGCAGACCGTGGACAATGAAAATCTCTTTCATTTTAAGCAGAGGGAAGATGGCATAAATAGAATTTAAATTAACTCATTCTAAATTATGTACTATTAAAGCATAATTGGGATTCAGTTGTGTTAAATAGGTTGCTAGCTACACAGGCAGAATAGACTTCTTATAGTAAGGCTGATTCCAACCCATGGTTTTTCTGAAAAGTGAGTCTAAAATGCAGAGAATACAATTTGCTCGTGTTTATATATATTTTTATAAAAACTATATTTTTTACATTTTAGCTTTTTATGTAAAAGTGTACTTTTAATTACTGTTAAAGTATACTCACAGTCACAACCCATTAATGTTAGTTATTGTTATATTTATATAAAATATAAGTTTAATTATATTCCCATATTTCTATGGAAAGCTACAGAAATTATATAAATGTAATTTATAAAAGATATATTTTATACTTACCACAATGATTTCTGTAGAAACTAGTTAGACAAAATATGACATTAATTTTAGCCTAACATATTAAAGAAATATAAAACAGGAAAACAAATTTAGTGCTCAAATGAGGTCACATTTACTGAGTCAATAAATGTTATTTGGAAAATCTGCTGATTGGGGAAAGTCGGGTGCTATTATTACCACACACATGTAGGGAATAGTCAGAACGTGAAACTATTCTAGTCCTCATACTGGCCTTTGCCATATTTAAATTTTATATATGAACTATTATTCAAGGACAGCATTTCATTGGGGCCTATCACATTTATATACTAACATTAACATTAACTGAGTTGCCAAACCTAGCTCAGGCGTTCCACATGCTTCCCGCTTACAGAAGAAGAAGGAGAAGAAGAAGAAGAAGAAGAAGAAG
>NW_022196905.1:203288424-203300473 GCF_008632895.1 Mastomys coucha
GAGGAGGAGGAGGAGGAGGAAGAGGAGAAGGAAAAGGAGGAGGAGGAAGAGAAGGAGGTTAAAAGCAGTACACACTGAAAGACAAACTCCTGTATATACATCATGTACACACTTATACCTGAGAAAAAATGTGCTTTGAAGCCCTTCTTGGATACAGTGTTGTCTGACTTGAATTCAATCCTCATGTTGTTGAAATGGGAAGTGATCACTTCAGGGACATCAGCGCCACAGAACTTTCCATGCAGCTTAGACTCAGAGGAAAGACCACTCCAGATCTCCACGTAATCATATTTGCAAACCTGGACAAACATGGTTGCCGTGATCACCAATCAGAGAGAACAACATGATTGACATTGATGTTAGAGAAACCTGCCATGGTTTTAGTTCATTAGTCCCACTGTAGTACTATAGGGATTAACTCATAATAAAGAAAAAAATTCAGCACGAATCAACTGTGGAGCAGAAGGCATAAAGGTCCATGAAGTTTACTGTGGAAAAACTCTGGAGTGACATGCGCTTTGGTCAATCTATTTGTAAGATTCATAGCATGTGTCTTTTACAAAAATACCAAAATTTGAGGAGAATTAAGATGAGCATTGGTTCAAACTGGCATCTCAGGCAGAAAATAATCTGTCTGTTCCTGTCTTCTCTTTATTTTTCTTTTAAATCTTGGAATGAATTAAGAAAGCATTTGTCACTTCTTATCTGACACAGATGTTGCATGCATAAAACTGCTTGCCACATTTTTCCTGAAATGACAACTATCAATAGAAGTCATCACATTTCCCATTTGGGGAATGAACAAAAACATTTTTATGTGTTAAGATTTTGTTATATATTTATTATGTACAAAGGCACACTGATCTCATGTGCTCGTGGTTCAGTAACAGTCCAGAATGGGGTTTAGACCAGTGCTGTGTCCTGGAAGCATCACACCCTGCCCCATGCAGCACCAATCTTAAGTCCAAGGAGAAAATAGTGTGTAGTAATAAGTTCCTGTATTTAAAGCCAACTAGAAGGCTCGTGTTCCGTCATTTCCTGCAGGGTTAGGCACTGTAGGTTATTCTGTAGGACATCTACAGGTTTGTAAACAAATGCTAAATCTCTTAGTGGAATAAGCTATGGATTTGTGACAAAATGAAATAAGCTTGTCTGATTTATTTACCTAGCATCGTGAAATACAAGGACTCAACTGAATGCCAAGTGTTCTTAAGCAATTTTATGGCCTCTAACAGATGTTTCCACAGCACACTCTTCCCAAGCTTGAACAGAGAATATTCTGCAGAATTCATCGTGCATGAAAAACTTTATTACATAAACGTGTAATTAGCAAGGTTTAACAATGCATACAATTGAACCCTGGGGCATGATCTGTACTTCGAAGTATGTCAATGCAAATCACTGGGAGTTTTTTGAGATATTAATTAGGTGCTAAATAAACAAACTACTACTGGGTAA
Source organism: Mastomys coucha (assembly GCF_008632895.1). Lineage (NCBI taxonomy): Eukaryota > Metazoa > Chordata > Mammalia > Rodentia > Muridae > Mastomys > Mastomys coucha. The sequence goes on from NW_022196905.1 coordinate 203,289,883, forward strand.
GAATGACGTTATTTTTCTAAATACTTTGTTAGTCTGCAATATTTGTTTAGAGAGAATTCCATTATAAATGAATGTTTCAGATGCTGAATGTGATTGCTATTGACTTTCCTATGGGACATTAGTACAGGGAATAAATCAATGAAGTTTTGACTTATTCTTATATTTTATAAGTCAATGTTTTGCTTAGGCCTAATGTGAGGAGTTAAGTTATTAAGCTATGAAATACACAGAATGTTGAAATGGCTTTCTACACAGAAACACCATTATAAGTTTAAGAATTCTGGCATATGCTAAGGAGTTTACAGCCAGCTATTCTGTGAATGGTGGCCATTACAAAGAGAATAGGCTTTCTAGAGCACAAAGCTGCATTTGTATGGAACCACCTCTGCTCCCTCCTCCTGCACACTAACTCCTTTTCTTCTCACACCATGTGTCAACTCAAAATGTCTCTCCAGACACAAGCAATAGCTACAGCGATGATTGTGATCGTAAGAGCTAATTCAACACTCAGTCAATAACAAATTGTGGACTGGGAAGGAAAGCTCATTTCTGAAAAACACACAGCGTGTAAAAGCTTTTTCTAAATGTCTCATAAAAAAATCAATCTCTTCATTTCAATGTCCACCCTGATTTGAGGTAATTGATAAGCAAAAGTTATATCCCACATGGATTCAATAGGTTTAAAGAATGAACTGATTCCCATCGTTTTTTACATATGACATTGGAAAATAATCTAAGTCAACATATTGACGTGTGTGTGTGTGTGTGTGTGTATGTGTGTGCATATGCATGTGTGTGGGTATGTATGTGTGTATCTTCACGTGATTGTATCTGTAGGTGTCCATGCCTAGGTGTAGGTCAAATGTCAACTTTGGTTCTCATTTTTTATGACCTGTCCACTTTCCTTTTATGTTTCTATTTTAGGATTTTCATGCACCCTGGGGGTTACTAACTAGACCTTCACACCCAAAAAGGCCTGTCTGTCTTGACCTCTCTAGTGTTGGGACCCTGAGCACTGACAGCCATGCCTAGCTTTCTTTGTAGTTGCAGAACAGGCACTTTACCAAATCACCTTTCTACTTATCCCAGCCAAATAATTTTTGTGATTCTATATTTCTCCAAAATGCCTAAATTTACTACCCAAAGCTTACTCAGAGTATTTATTACAAAGCCTCCAAAGGATTTTCTATATATACATAAAAGTATCTTAATTACTACAAGTTGAATTACTGGAGACAAAATAATATTTAAAAAGCAATAAAAGGAACAGGGAGAAGAAGGAACAATTGCCAAAAATAAGTACAGCAGAAAGTAGTGAATAAAACCTATACTCTCCACCCCAGTTAACAATGGCCCAGGGGCACACATACATATCTTATCCCATAATGGACAAGTTTTACTAGGTATGCAGTAAAGGCAAAATATTTTTTTATTATACTTAGCATAATCAAATCATGCTCAATTAAATATAAATGCAGAAAAATTTTCACTATAGTTAGTGGAATTAAATAACAGTTAATAAAATATAAATGCAGAAATGTAAGTTAGAAGAAAGGAATCAGAAAGGAGTATTAACAGAAAAATGAGAAATTAAAGGAAATGTGATTATAACTTTGTTTATAAAATAATCCAGTAAAACCAATATCTATCTGGCATTTCCTTGTTATCATTCCTAAGCACTGAAGGCAACTGTATTCACTATGTGTATGGATTACCCACAGCCATTTCCAGATAAGTGACTGCACAAATTTCAATATGGTCATCTGTCAAAAACCTCAGCCTTCAGTCCAGTAAGCGATATTTTGAAAAGGAATTATAAGTTCCATTAAATTTGTAATTTCTTACATTAAAATTAATATTTTGATATGCAAATCACAAACACAATTCATAATAAAAAAACTACATATATATGAAAATATACTAATTTCCAAAAGTAGACTATATCTTTTTAATAAGTGGACATTTTTGTTCTGATTTAATCATTTTTTCTTTTTTTATTTATGATTTTTCTAGAAATATCTATGTGATATGGAAGCTTATCCTAAATATTGGATGTCAAAATAACTGAAAATTTATTCTGATAATTTTCAGTCTCCCACACAAATCTAAGTGAATCCCATACCAGGCTCCACTATCAGGATTGTTCAGTCTCTCTCTCTCTCTTTTGCTCTTGCTCTTGTTCTCGCTGTACTCCTGCTCTCTTGCTCTCTCCTCTCTTGATCTTCCTTCCCTTCCTCCCTCTTGCTCTCCCTCTTGCTCTTGTTCTCATGCCCAGGCTCATCCTCCCATCCCCCTCTCCTTCATCCTCTTCATCCTCCCTCCCCCATGTTTCCCTTTCACCTCTTCACCTGTTTCCAGCTGGCCTCTTCCCTCTTTCTTTTTCTCTCCTCTATCTTTTCTAGCCTCCAACAGCTTCCCCTGGCCCCCTTGTAGCATGGCTCGATTGCTCATTGGACACCTTGGCAGGGACCGCTGAGGCACTCACTACAGCCTAAAAGATACCAGTAAGTGCTCGCAGAAAGGAGCAGTGGAGTTATGAAGAGGACATTTATATGAATGCATCATGTTCTCCTCTTTCTTTTAAGCTTGTCAGATTGCCTTTAGGCGTTCTCAAAAACATGATAAACATGCTGTAGAGATTGCTCACTTACTTCATTGCCTTCCAATTCAAAGAACTCAAACTTCACAGAGATTCGGTACTGGCTTGGCGCAATCACTTGCCACACACAGTTTTTGTTTGGAGGGTACTCTTTGGGCCAGCCAGGGGTGGTTATGGTGCCATTGAGCTTTGTAAGAAGGCCTCCACAAGCAGCTGGAAGAGAAAAGGGAAGAGCACTTCTTCATAAAGTTGCCACCTCTCAACACCTCACCTTCACAAGGCACCATCTCTGCATTTTATTTGAAGTAGCTTCTGGTTGCCAACCCTAGAAGCTGCGTGCTCTGTCCTGAGGTTCTATTTAAAGAATTTTTTCATCCAATCCCATTAATAGCTAACCAACAGCATGAGACAAAGCAAAGTATGGCCACAGTACAATGTTTTAAATTGCTTCAAAATTTAAGTGAATAAATAATATAAAGCCAGGTCCAAGTTTCCTTTTCTTCTAAATGCCTGGAAAATATCTTGCAATATTGAAATGACTGAAAATGTAAATAAAATTATTTTTGTGAAATTAATATAATTGTGGTAACAAAGAAAACATATAGAGATAGATGATACATAGCTGATTGGTAGATGATGGCTAAATAGAAACAGATGAATAACTGAGAGATGATAGATTGATAGATACATACATGATGATAGATGATATAAATTATATATATATATATATATATACATATATACATGGATAGAGAGATGATAGATAGATGATAGATATTGAGATAGCATGCAATATTTTGATAAAATAAGACCAAATCCACTTTTTCAAATTACCATACTTTATTCCCAGGTAAGTAAGACTATTTAATGTATACTAGCAAGAAAGATAAAATAACAGAATGAGCATATTATTCCAAAGCATTTCATTTAACAACTTATTTTCTTTGTTATTTAATGGTCCTTTTAGAATAGACACATTATATTCCCTTTCTTTGTTTCTACTGAAATTACCAAAGTCAGAGTATCACAAGGCAAGTTGAATAAAATGAGCACATACTAAACTCAGCTCATAATTGCTTCCTAGGATAGATATCAAATAGCTGCCTGAGATGGCTGCTTTGTTCACATGCATATGCAAACATTTTACATGTTTATATAAACATAGGTACATTCACATGTTTATGTAAACATAGGTATGTGTGCATTTCATAGGATATTAGAAAATATTTAAAGTGACTCAATCACTCACTTCTAATGGGTTTTTAATAAATGACTATGAAGGAGAAGATTCATTTCTAGGAATTCCATGTAAGGAATAGTGGTGCTGATCAGGGGGATGTAGCTCAGTGGTACAGCACTGCCTATGATCCGGAAGGCTCTGGCTTAGAGAGGCAGACAGAAATAAGAATAGTTCATTCTTATTAACTATTAATTCTTATTAACTATCATGTTATTTTAGGACTGATACACAATGCACTTCACTTTCTATGTCATTATGATTCTGCACCAAGTACAGAGAAGAGGCTTGTAGTTTAATATGTAGGATGGGGACTTGGAAGCCAAATAAGAATTCAGACTGTTAAGAAATAAGGAGGCAGAGTCATTTTTTAAAAAGCCAGCAACACAGCATCACACATGGAGCAAAGAGTTTTACTGCCCTTGGTATTTATACAGAATCATAGTAGATAGAAAGGGCTTAGTTTCCTGAGATTTACATTTTGGTGGTAAGACTCTGAATTTTATATATATATGAATATATATATATATATATATATATATATATATATATATATATATATATATATATCAATGGTGAATATCTGTGAAGGTGAAACAACAGGGATCTGGAAAGAGAAATTGAAGAGAGGGAAGAAAATCAGCCAATATTTTCTGCTTTTACTCTGAGGAATGAAGCCTGTGTGAAATTACGTCTGTGTGAAATTACAGTGCCTGGTAACAAAACATTATACATGTGCCCCCACGTGAAATTTCAATGATGAAATGTAAATAACAACAAAAATGTCATTGTATAATAGTTTTTATTGTATAAAATATGTTTAGATTTGTGCTAAATGCGTTTGTCTGTGGTAAGTGCTGAAGATATGAAGATGGTGAAATTGAAGCTGGTTAGTGTAACAAGCAAACATGTGTGATCTATGCACATAGTATGTCAAGAAAATTATAAAGATAACCATCACAGAACCACAGAAGAGAAAGGGAGGGCTGAGTGTACAGATTCAGGGAAGGAGAATACATGACTGGAGGAATGATGAGGTGATGGGTGGGTGCATGCACACAAAGCTGGATAACCGGGAAAGTAGAGCTATAAAAACATACATGCCTCATAACCAAAAGTCAAAGGATGGAGATCAACAGCCAGAGAGCAGGAAAGGTTTCATGTCAGCCATGGTTGCTATGGGAGAAAATACAGGTAGAGAGACATAGAGATAAGGAAGCAGGGACAGAGGGAAAAGAGAGAGAGAGACAGAAGGGGAGAAGAGAGGAGAGGAGAGGAGAGGAGAGGAGAGGAGAGAAGAGGAGAGGAGAGGAGAGGGTAAGGGAGAGAGGGAGAGGGGGAGGGATGGAGGGAGGGAGAGAGAGAGAGAGAGAGAGACCCACCTTCACAGCTTCTTCTGTCTGGTCCCAGTTCATAGCCAGGCTCACAGGCACACTGGTAGCTGCCTAGTGTGTTAAGACACCTCTGCTCACAGCCTCCTCGGTCAGGTTTGGCACACTCGTCTTCTTCTATAAAATCAAGAAAGATACAATACAACTGGAGTTGACTGAAATAGGGACAGAAATACGATGTTTGGTGGCTCAGAATAAAGCAGACAACTCATTTCTCAACAGAGGTTCTAATCCTTGGCTGCATGGCACAGCATGACAACTGAAGTCACAGAACAAGAGACCAGAAACCTACCTGCTACGGGGACAACTGGAGGTCATCTTATCTCACACACAATGCACTTTGCTTCTGAACTTAAGGGCGAATGGAAATTATTAAATCACAGAGAGGTTTTGGGATTAAGCTGAGAAAGCCCAGCAACACTTAATGATTTCATAGCAAAATTTGTTAAATACATCTCAGAACATCATTTTAGAGGCTGGAGACACAAGGCTGAGAGGAAGAATATTTGATTTGCATATGAGAACATATGATTTGCATATGAGAACATAAGATTTCATATGAAAAAACCTGCGTTTAATTTCCATCATGTGCACACACAAACACTCAAATACCACATGCACACAATCACATGCCACACAAATGATTCAAACAAGTATTTCATCAAAAAGTAAGTTGTAGTGATTATAAATTTTAAAAAATGAAATTTAGTAGTTGTCTAGGTCTTTTCATGCTTCAGTATTTTATAATTTAAATACTTAGACTAAGAACATATATATACATAAATATAATGTGTTGTTTAATGTATAGAATATGACATATATAAAACATATCAATGTTATATCATATAATGAATAAATATAATACATAATAAACTTCAGACCAATTTTTCTCAGATGCAGATTAATATGCATTATTCTTATGTCTTTTTTTATTAGATGTTTTCTTTATTTACAATATCTCCTTTCCCAGGTTCACCTCAAAAAAAATAAAAATAAAATAAAATAAAAACAAAAACAATCCCCTGTTCCCTCCTCCCTCCCCCTGCTCACCATCCTACCCCCTCCTGCTTACTGGCCTTGGCATTCTCCTACACTGGAGCATAGAACCTTCACACGGCCAAGCTCCTCTCCTCCCATTGATGACTGACTTGGCCATCCTCAGCTATACACATGCTGCTGGAGTGAGGAGTCCCCCCATGTATACTCTTTGGTTAGAGTTTTAGTCCCTGGAAGCTCTGAGGGTGCTAGTTCATATTGTTGTCTGTCCTAAGGGGCTGCAAACCCTTCAGCTCCTTGGGTCCTTTCTCTAGCTCCTTCCTTCATTGGGGACCCTGTACTCAGTCCAATGGATGGCTGTGAGCATCTACTTCTGTATTAGTTGGGCACTGTCAGAGCCTCTCAGGAGACAGCTACATCAGGCTCCTGTCATCCAGCACTTGCTGGCATCCACAATAGTGTCTAAATTTGATGATTGAATATGGAAGGATTCCCAGGTGGAGCAGTCTCTAGATTGTCCTTCCTTTAGTCTCTGCTCCATAGTTAGTCTCTACAACTCCTTCCATGGGTATTTTGTTCCCCCTTTTTAGAAGGAACAAAGTATCCACACTTTAGTCTTCCTTCTTGAGTTTCTTATGGTTTGTGGTTTGTACTTTGTGTATTCCAATCTTCTAGGCTAATATCCACTTATCAGAGAATGCATACCATGCATGTTCTTTTGTGATTGGGTTACCTCACTCAGGATGATATAATATACATTATTTTTAAATGTACACAGACGTGATACTCCATATTTTACTCTTCAAAAATAAATGAATATGGATTATATAAATACAAATACCTTATGGAGACATGTATGAAAAAAATATTAAACACTTTGACAGCTAAATACATAATCACAAGAAATAATATGTTTCTACCATTGTGACATATGATATATCCAGAAAAAATTTACCATGTTAATATATATTTTAATGAATTTATATAGCTGAAGTGGTAACTTTATCTTTTTTTTTCAATTTATATAGCAAATTCCTGAGCAACTCTTATTGAAAATGAACTGTGCTATTTAAATAATGATAACACTTAGATATCTGTTAGTGAATTTGGCATACATAAATTAATCCATTTATCCTATAAAAGCTCATGCAGAGGAAAGTGCATTTGTTCTTCCTATTTTCATTCAAACACGATACACTTCAAATAAGTGCCTATAAATGTCCTGCATGTAAGTTTGATATAACTTTTGCAGTACTATAAGTTTTATTTTATCTTTTTTTTTAGTAATATACACAAGTTATAGAATGTTGAGGACATACTTCAACTTTCCATGATCTCCAATCCAATTCTGCCAAGACGCAAAGCTTTATGCCCTGAACCCCCCACCACCAAAAACACTAAGCCGTCAGAGCTTACCTTTAAAAAAGTTAGCAGCAAACCCTGCCTTGTTCACAGTCCCATCAGAGACAAACTTCATCCACAGGGTGTTGGAAGTCGATCTTATATCTTCAGGTTTGTCATAACCGCAGAACCGTCCCACCAAAGGGCTGTCCTCACTGGGCCCATCTCGGACTTCTAGGTGATCATAGGCACAGCTGTCATGCCTTTCGATCTGCAATGGGAAATTGTAAAAATCATTTGTCTCGTTAATAGATATCAGTAAGACAAGTGAAATGGGAAGGCTAGTCTTGGTATTCTTAGTGGCATAGCACTAGGTATTAATATGAAAATGACCCCCAAAAGGAAAACATGTGACTAAAAATGAGCTCACAGATAAGCTGCACACATAGGAACTCTTACTCTGTTTTAGAAATCCTAGAAACAGTACATCAACCTAAGCATGAGTGAACAGAAGGGAAATGTATTTGTTGATTGATTGATTGATTGATTGAGAGTGATTGATTGATTGATTGATTGATTGCTAGAGTCTCACTGTACAGCCCAGGCTATCTTAGAACTAGTTATGTATTCCACACTGGCCTAAAACTCAGCATCCCCATTGTTTAACATTAAAAGTCATGTAGATTAAAATTTAGCAATGTGAAATACAAATAATCTTAATGATAGGTTCAACGCTATTTTAAAAATCAGTACTAACCAGGATTAAACCAACAGAGATATTATTGAAAATTTAAAAATAATTATCTCTGTGCTTAAGTAAAGATAATTGATTGTAGCCTATTGTTAACACTCATTTTTTTTTAACTTTTAGCTGAAGTCACTTTAATTTTTAATTGTTCACTTAGTTACATTTAGGAATTTGAATGGTTATATGTATAAATATATTTTCAGAGAAAAAATTCATGAAAACACTAGCTTCATAATTTATATTTTCACCAGTACCTATTTAAGATCTGACATTGTTTATATACTACATAATGTGTATCTAGGACTGATGAATAATCAAAAGAAATGTAAATTCATTCACATATGATAAACATTTACAGTTATATAGCATATGGAGTGTTCCTTGTGCACATAAGTCTATATAGTATTCAGAAATGCTTCATCACTTCTCAGCACCAATCTAAGAGACATTATCAGTGAATGGAATGCTGGTGTTTACATACTTTTCCAGGCTTAATCTGAATGTAAAGTTTGTGCAATGAATCTCCTCCACTGACCCTAATTACAACTATACTTCATCAACTTAGGGGTAGCAAAATCAAGCATAAGTGAAAATGTGATTAATTTATATCATGCATTCAATATTTTCAACTATGTTACATTACTTTTTTAACTAATATATGGGATGGTTCTAAATATTGCTAAGAAGTTAAAAATTGAATTAAGGAGATGGAGAGATGCCTCCATGGTTAACAGCACTTGCTGCTCTTGCAAAGAGCCCTGGTTCAGCTCTCAGCATCCACACAGCAGCTCACAGCTGCCTCTGACTCCTACACCATGGCTTCCAACTCCCTCTTGTAAGTACCATAGGCTCCTGCAACGGTGTGCTGAACACACATGCACAGGCTCACACACATACGCATAAACATAAAAGATTAAATATCTACGTCAAGCCCACAGATGTTAAGCTAATAGTCATCAGTTCCATGAAAAAGACAAGAAAGCCAAAGATAAATAAAGGCAAAAATAAATCAAAAGAGAAAGCGGCAGTTTCTTCTTAAGATAAAGTATAGATAGTTGGAGAGCTAGGTGCTGGATGCAATGCCGTGCAGAACTGACATAAGATGAATGTGTTTTGATAATAGCATTGTTGATTGATTACAGACTTTAAGGTTTCCAGAGCATAAAATCCCTATGAATCTGGTCGGTTTGTTATAATGTAAACAGATCTAATATCCATAGAGACTATGGTGAAAGTAAAAGTGAACATTGAACATGCTTTGTGAAAGATATTTAATGGGTCCTTGAAAGAGATCAAATCCACAAAGAAGGGGTAACAAGCTCAGAGACTTGGAGGGACTCAGCCCTGCATTGAAACTTGGGAGACTCATGTTTTCAACAGCTGCTTTGAGAGAGCCACGGATAAGGTTGTTATTTAGTGAGAACTAAAGTAATATAAACTGCACCAACTGCACCACTTTTTCCATAGTTTCCTGGAGGCTGCTTATAGGAGAACTCAGAGGAAGAGAATGAGGACACAACTCAAGGTCCAACCAGCCACACAATTCCTCCCTATTCTGTATATGTGTTCATATACACACATACGCAGACAGCTACATATATGCATATACACACATATATATTATATATACATACTATACACAAATACATAAGCATATATGTTTATAATTGCATGTCCATGTTCAATGCTAAATGATTGACAAGATGACAAGTGGAAAGATGTAAATAACATCCATCAGTTGATGTATGAATAGACAAAAAATGTCTAACCTGTAAATAGAATGACACATTACTTATTGTTATGGATGAAACTCGAAGTCTACGTGGTGAGTGAAATAAGCTAAAAATAATTCTGAATCATTCTACTTACATGTGACACTAGACTATTCCAATTTATAGACACTGTAAAAAAAATGGCATTTGCAGGGACTGGAGGTGAAAAGAATGGGAAGTTGCCATTACTGGGAACACAATTTTAGTTTGCAAGACAAAAAGAGGTTTAGAAATAGGCTTCAAAACACTGTGACAAATTCATTTTATTTTCCTTATTTGTATTTTTGAGATTGTAATCTAATTCTAAGGTTTGTTTCTTCCCCTTCCTCCAAAGCCTTTCATCTATTCCTCCCAGCTCTCCTTTAAATCCATTGCCCCTCTCACCTGTTTGTCATGGTGAGGCACCTCAGTAGTCACAAAATCAGGAGGCAGAGGTAGAGGTAGAGGCAGAGGCAGAGGCAGAGGCGGAGGCAGAGGCAGAGGCAGAGGCAGAGGCAGAGGCAGAGG